>NC_043973.1:54553593-54613593 GCF_902148855.1 Sphaeramia orbicularis | reverse complement strand
ATAATGACATCAATGACTGATCAGGTCTGGAAGGGTTGGACCATTTCAACCACTACCCCTTAGAACTGGTGTTAAAGGGGGAGGGGCCAAGGGGTGAAAATAAGAATTGGGATTGGGCCACAGACACACCTTGACATTCGAGCTGCTGTATTTGCTGAGGCCTGATGTGGTCCTGACGTGGTCCTGATGTGGTCCTGATGTGGTCCTTGGTGTGTCAGTTCTGTCCACAGCTCTGGACCTTGTGGACCTCAGTGACCCAGCAGACAGCAGTAGTAACGGTGACTCTGGTGGTTCTGGAGGGTCCGGAGGGTCCAGAGGATCTGAAGGTACTGGAGGGTCCAGAAGTTCTGGAGGTGCCGGAGGGTTCAGAGGGTCCAGAGGCTCCAGTGGTTCCGGGGGGTCCGGGGGCTCCGATCGCAGCAGGAGGAGTCCACTGAGGAGGAGGACCAGCTCCAGGAGCCCCCGGCACCGACTCCGAGCCGACGACAGTGAGCTGATCCAGGTGGAGGTGGAGCACCTGCCCCCCAGCCCCAGGACACCTGAGAGGGTATCGCTGGACTCAGGTACATGTGACTCCACCCCCTCAGGTCCGCTGTGCTGTGTTCAGGGTCTCATTTAGTTAAAAGCCAAGAGCTCAGTCAACTGTGATCGAAACTAATCTGACCTTTTAATGTGATGAGATTTGAACTTCCTGTTTCATCTGCATGTCCTTCAACAGACAGACAGAGAGACAGACAGACAGACAGACAGAGGGACAGGTAGACAGAGAGACAGACAGAGGGACAGACAGACAGAGGGACAGGTAGACAGAGAGACAGACAGAGGGACATAGAGACAGAGAGACAGACAGACAGACAGAGGGACAGGTAGACAGAGGGACAGGTAGACAGAGAGACAGACAGAGGGACATAGAGACAGACAGACAGAGAGACAGGTAGACAGGTGTCTAATGGTGTGCTGTGTGTTGCAGTCAGCCTGTCTTCTCCATTGGACAAATGGGAGGAGCTGAATGTGGACGTGGAGGACAGTGGACGCAGGAGACGCCATGAGAAGAGATGTACATCCCACCACTCGTCCAGCGAGCTGCTGTGGTAAGAGCTGACCCAGGTCCAGCAGAACCTCAGTCCAGACAGATCCACATCTAATGGATGATCATATGGACCGGTCTGGTGTCGGTCCATATACGTGGGTCTGACTAACCCAGTCCAGGTGGGCCTGACTAACCCAGTCCAGGTGGGTCTGACTAACCCAGTCCAGGTGGGCCTGACTAACCCAGTCCAGGTGGGCCTGACTAACCCAGTCCAGGTGTGTCTGACTAACCCGGTCCACCTGGGTCTGACTAACCTGGTCCAGGTGGGTCTGGCGGACCCATTCTTCAGTCGCAGTTGTGTGGGTGTTCTGGGCCCGGTGTCCTGACTGGACCTGTACATCTGCAGATGAACATAAACCTCATAGTTCAAACTCTGGCTCTTCTGCTGTTTTTCTTATTTTCACTCATTTTTACTCATTTATTTTTATGTTGAACATTTTTTTGTTATAAAAGTTAAATGCGTCTGCATCAGTGAAACGTTCCGTCTTTGTTTTGTTCCTTTTTTGCTTATTTTTTGTCTCATTTTGTGTTTCATGTTGTGTTTGTTTCTTCTTTTTCATCATTTTCCTCATGTACACACTGTTTGGTCAGACACACTTTAGGTCTTTTCAAACATCTGCTGAATATTTACCTCCGCCAAGGAGGTTATGTTTTTGCCAGGGTTTGTTTGTTTGTTTGTCTGTCTGTTTGTATGTCTGTCCGTTAGTGTGCAACATACCTCAAAAAGTTATGGACAGATTTGGATGAAATTTTCAGGGTTTATTGGAAATGGGATAAGGAAGAAATGATTAAATTTTGGTGGTGATCGGGGGTGGGGGGGCCCACGGGGGGGCCCACTGATCAGCCTTGGCGGAGGTCTGCGCTCTCCGAGTGCTTCTAGTTCAGTCTGATTTGAATCCATTTTCAGTGAGTGGATGTTTTCATGCTGTTGATTGAATGCAGACGGTGATGGACTCGTCGTGTGTTAAAGACATGAACAGACGTCATGTTGGAGTTGATGTGAGTGTCGTGTTGTGTGTTTTGTGTGTTGTTGTGTGTGTGTTTTGTGTCTCAGGTGTGCGGAGTTTAAGACCGACCCTCTGTCCAAGACCACCTTCGACGTCCACAGCTTCGATGACCTGGACTTCATGGCCTCAGCACAGGTGTGACGCTCACTGCACCAGAACACCTGAAGTAGAATCAAACAGTCTGTGTGTAGTTCAGGGAGGCTGGGAGAACAGGGCGCTCCAATAGTTGACAGTTTGCTGTGACTTTGTGGGAGGTTTTGTCACTGACGGTCGACCTTGGTCTGTTTACAGGACTGCGGCCTGTCCAGACATCGCAGACGGACTCGGTCTCTTTTGGCCCGAAATGAGTCTTTGGAGGACGAGTTTGTCAGAGCGAAAGCTGCTGTGGAGGTGAAAACATACTTTACTGTCTCTGTGTCTTTGTTTCTTTTCTAAAACTTAGTGTCAAGGCTCTAATTTTCAGGAAAACACATTTGGACGTTTCAGGGCTTAAGATGGAGTTTCATCAACCAAATGGCAAATTCAAAGGAATGAATGAATGAATTTATTTTTGGTTTTATATCAATCATTGTACTGAGTACATCAATTGTAATAAACATAAAAACCAAAAAAGGAATAGGCTAGAAGCAAAAGCTTATTTTTTTGTCTATCCTTTTCAACTAATACACTG
Organism: Sphaeramia orbicularis; assembly: GCF_902148855.1. Taxonomy (NCBI): domain Eukaryota; kingdom Metazoa; phylum Chordata; class Actinopteri; order Kurtiformes; family Apogonidae; genus Sphaeramia; species Sphaeramia orbicularis. The sequence goes on along the minus strand of NC_043973.1, from coordinate 54,610,826 downwards.
CTTATATCAACTTAAATGTGTACAGCATCGAGCATTTACACCATAATAATAACAAATAAAATTTTTTAAAAGTCATCAACAAAAACACATCTACCATCTCAATTCAATATTTCTGAATAATTTAAACTTAAATTACTCTTTTTTTTTTTTTTTTTTAAACTTCGCCAAAGGAGCGGATAACTTAAATGCATCATAAGGTCCATTCCATAATTTCACACCCACAATCCCAATTCAGGAAAGTTCAGACTAGAGCCTGGAGAAGGTAACTGTCTGTGGAAAAGGGGGTTGGGTTAGGAACAGGAACAGGGTTAGGAACAGGGTTAGGGTTAGGAACAGGAACAGGGTTAGGAACAGGGTTAGGGTTAGGAACAGGAACAGGGTTAGGAACAGGGTTAGGGTTAGGAACAGAAACAGGGTTAGGAACAGCAACAGGATTAGGAACAGGGTTAGGGTTAGGAACGGGAATAGGAACAGAAACAGGGTTAGGAACAGGGTTAGGGTTAGGAACAGGAACAGGGTTAGGAACAGGGTTAGGGTTAGGAACAGGAACAGGATTAGGAACAGGGTTAGGGTTAGGAACAGAAACAGGATTAGGAACAGGGTTAGGGTTAGGAACGGGAATAGGAACAGAAACAGGGTTAGGAACAGGGTTAGGGTTAGGAACAGGAACAGGGTTAGGAACAGGGTTAGGGTTAGGAACAGGAACAGGATTAGGAACAGGGTTAGGGTTAGGAACAGAAACGGGGTTAGGAACAGCAACAGGATTAGGAACAGAGTTAGGGTTAGGAACGGGAATAGGAACAGCAACAGGATTAGGAACAGGGTTAGGGTTAGGAACAGGAACAGGGTCAGGGGTTAAAGTCAAAGAGCTGGAGCAGATATTCAACAGACACTGAGTTAATGAAAGTTGACAGACTGGATGGAACCGGACTTTGGGGAGGGAGTTCACGTCTGAAACACCAGGAACGACAGCAGTCCAATGTCCACGTCTTTGTGTCCAAACGGTGAAAATGACAACTTTGTTCCCGTCGCTGCCCTCATGACCAGCGACCGTCACGACACTTGTTGGGTTGTTTTCCTGTGGACGTTTGTGGCTCAGCGTCAGCGATGGCTTTAAGTTCAGTGGACAGTGTTCAGGGAGGGGTCTGTACTCCTGGAGTGTGTCCACACATGAGGGTTGTCTTTGTTGTTGTTTGTTGTTCTTTGCTGTTGTTCTTTATTGTTCTTTTTTGTTCTTTGTTGTTGTTCTTTGTTGTTCTTTGTTGTTGTTCTTTGTTGTTCTTTGTTGTTGTTCTTTGTTATTCTTTGTTGTTGTTCTTTGTTATTCTTTGTTGTTCTTTGTAGTTCTTCGTTGTTGTTCTTTGTTGTTGTTCTTTGTTGTTCTTTGTTGTTTTCCTTCAGTCAGTCCTAAAGTTGATCCAGTTGCTAAATTCAACTCGGTAAATGCTCCATGTGTCCTCCTCAAACACAGTAGCGTACAGAACTCTGTTGTGTGACTTTTACAGAAACATAAACACATCAGATGTTAATGTCAGTGAATGGGGGCGTGGCTCAGTGGGTGGAGCAGCTCCACCCATTTACCAACTAATGCCCACTGACTCCACCTGAAGCTGACGAAGACAAAAAAGAGCAAAATCTACCGTTGCATTCAAACGTGGTCTTCCTCCTTGTTTGGTTTGTGATCAACATGTTTTTATTCAGATGATCAGTTGGCTCTGCTCCAATCACAGGCTCTGCTTACCCACCCTGATCCAGAGAGGTCAGAGGGGTCAGAAGGTTCAGAGGTCAGAGGGGTCAGAAGGTTCAGAGGTCAGAGGGGTCAGAAGGTTCAGAGGTCAGAGGGGTCAGAAGGTTCAGAGGTCAGAAGGTTCAGAAGGTTCAGAGGTCAGAAGGTTCAGAAGGTTCAGAGGTCAGAGGGGTCAGAAGGTTCAGAGGTCAGAAGGTTCAGAGGGGTTAGAGGAGTCAGAAGGTTCAGCACATCAAAAAAAGCCTGAAAAATCACAACAGCAACAGTCTACATCTGCTTAGACAGACAGACAGAGACACACACACACACACAGAGACTGAGCAACAGTTGTACACAAACACAAGTCTTATGTGGCGATACGGGATGTTGTTTACCTGTTCTTTACTCATTTTTTACCTGCTGTTTACTCGTTGTTTACCTGTTGTTTACTCATTGTTTATTCATTGTTTACCTGTTGTTAACCTGTTGTTTACTCGTTGTTTACCTGTTGTTTACCTGTGGTTTGTCCATTGTTTACTCATTGTTTACCCATTGTTTACCAGTTGTTTACTTGTTGTTTACTCATTGTTTACCTGTTGTTTACCTGTGTGTGTGCTCAGTCGGACACAGAGTTCTGGGATAAGATGCAAGCTGAGTGGGAGGAGCTGGCTCGGAGGAACTGGTTGGAGGAGTCGGAGACCCAGCGGCCGATCCCACCCACTGTCTCACCTGTGGAGAAGGTAAAACACTGACCTCTGACCCCGCGGTGGTCAGGACGTGTTCCCAGCATGCATCTGTGTGTCCCCGAGTGCAGCAGCGGTTATTAATAACAGCAGATTAATGCTGTGACCATTAATCTGCGCTTTAATCTCCTGTTCTGAGATCAGCGGCGACCTGAACACCCAGCAGCGGTAATCCGTCACTAATCCCGCCTCCGCTCAGGTGTTACATCACCACGGCAACAGAGGTGCAGCCGGTCTGATGTCGACACAGTCTTAAACATCAGCCCACATGTTTCACAGAGCAGACGGTGTCCAGATGGCCTCGCGTTTGATCAGTTTGTCCATTTCTGTACATTAGACCTTATCCTGACACCGGCCATCTGAAAAGAATAATCAATATTTATGTGAAAACAGGAAGTGGATGTTCTGTGAAAACAGGAAGTGGACGTTCTGTCAGCTCATCTCCAAATCATCAGGATGGACGAACATGAAGAACATGTCCTCAGAGGTTGCTCTCATCCTAGGTTTGTTCCCTGCGTTCTGGTGTCAGTTTCCAGGAATTTGACGATGAGATGAAATGAGTCTGATTTCAGCATCTCTGAAACACAAACAGTATTTCATCTAAAAGCGTCGCATTTTTTACCTGTTAAAGCGATTTGTGTCTGGAGTCGGTTTGGACTTTGACCAGGTGTGTCAGGGCTGGGCTCACAGAACACAGATTTCAAACCCAAACTACAGCTTTTCCCCTTCAAACTAATCCCCCTGGAGTCTGCCACCCTTTCCCAGCCTCCTCGGCCATGCCTCCTCGGCCATGACATGCCTCCATGCGCTCCTGGAAGGGTTCTTCTGGGACCCTCCCTCCACCGCTCCATGGTCATGGCCATCCTGATGTGGTCCACGTGTCCCACGTGTTCATGACCCCCTCAGCTTCAGAAAGAGGAAAACGTTCCCCGGAGGCAGGTCGGCTGAGTTGGGAGGTTGGTCCAGCACAGAGATGTTCCTCTTGTCCAGGAACTGTCAGATGCCCAGGACGTTGTGAGCAGGCACGTTGTCATGGCGACACAGCCCCCAGTTGTCCTGCCACACTCCTTCTGCTCATGGTTGAGCAGATCTGAAAGCGTGTGGATGAAGGTTCAGTTCCTGCAGAGCTGAGATCCCAGTTCCAGACTCCAGGTTCAGTAGAAGGGGAACACTGGTGTCTGTGGGCGGAGCCTCTGCTCTGGTCCTATCAGCGTACAGGAGTGTCCATCCAATCTGTGGTTTATTTTATGTGACGCTATTTTCAATGGGATTCTGAAACACCAAACCCAAACTGTCTTCATTTCATCTGTTTAAAAAACACAAACCCAAGTGTTCAAAAACCGTCAGCTGTTGGTTCCACTGGGTCTGCAGATATGCTGTTGTGTTACTCCATGTGTCCACATGTCCATGTGTCCACATGTCCATGTGTCCTCTACAGGGTTACTACTTCAACACCACAAACCCGTACAGGGACTGGCCCAATGCCTTCGCTGAGGGACAGGACAAAGCCCGGGAAGGAGACCTGAACTCTGCCGTCCTGCTGCTGGAGGCCGCAATCCTGCAGGACCCCCAAGACTCAGAGGTACCAGGGACACATGGTCCACAGGGACACAGGTCCACAGGGGCACAGGTCCACAGGGACACAGGAAAGACAGTCACATGACCAGCTCCTTGTCCCACCCAGCTGCGCTCAGCCCAACTCTGAACCCCTTTTATGGGTTCTGTTGATGGAACGTCACCATTGACGGTTCTGTCCCTGGCCAATCGTCCGATCGCTGCATGCGTCTTCTGCGTTTTTGTTGTCATCATCTTCATCATTGTCATTAGCCGTTTCTTCAAACATCATCTCTGACTAAACTAGTGATCGCATTCATTTCAAATTTTATCTGTTTGTTCTTTGGGACAATGTCGACAAAGTTTGTTTATAGTTTTGACAGATGTACATTTTTTTAGTTTTTGACTGATTGTTTCAAATATTCTAACTCTTCCCTTCCTTCTACTGGTCCATCTGTTGATGGTTTAGAACATGTCAATGGTTCCAGATATCAGTCTAGTTCTGATAGAAGTCACATCAGGACTGTGATTGGATGAGTTCAGTTCTCCTCCAGTGAAAGTCCCGCCCACTTCTATAGTTAGATTAATCTGCATCCAGACCACAGGACTGGAACATAGAACCTGACATAGAACACATCCAAGTGGTTCTGATCCACATAGAACACATTCACCTGGTTCTGATCCACATAGAACAGTGACACTGGGACTGGTTTTGTGTCATTGGTTTCATTCTCAGTCATGTGACTCTGTTGACTCTTAGTGTTTATTGTCAGATTCTGTTGGATCCAGTTACTGTGGAACCGACTGGTTCTGTCATATTTGAACAACTTGAATGTTGTTTCATGTTAAATCTTCTTCTTCCTCTTCTTTTTCTTCTCTTCATTCTTCTTCTTCTTCTTCTTCTTCTTCTTCTCCTGCTTCTTTCTTCTTCTCTTCTTCTTCTTTCTTCTTCCTTCTTCTTCTTTCTTCTTCTTCTTCTTCTTCTCCTCTCCTCCTTCTTTCTTCTCCTTCTTCTTCTCCTTCTTCTTCTTCTTCTTCTCCTCCTCCTCCTCCTCCTCCTTCTTCTTCTTCTTCTCCTTCTTCTCTTCTCTTCTTCTTCTTTTCTTCTCCTCTCTTTTTCTCTTCTTCTTCTCCTTCTTCTTTTTCTTCTTTCTCCTCTCCTCCTCCTCCTCTCTTCTTCTTCTTCGCTTCTTCTCTTTTCTTCTTTCTTCTTCTTGCTGCTTCTTCTTTCTTCTTTCTTCTCTTTCTTGTTGCTTCTTCTTCTTCTTCTTCTCTTCTTCTTTCTTCTTCTTCCTTCTTCTTTCTTCTTCTTCTTTCTCCTCCTCCTCCTCCTCCTTCTTCTTCTTCTTCTTCTTCTTCTTCTTCCAGGCTTGGCAGGTGTTGGGGATGACCCAGGCTGAGAATGAGAATGAACAGGCTGCCATCGTATCTCTGCAGAGGTGACGTCTGTCTCATTCAGTCTGATTGTTATGTGGTGGAAGCTAAGTGGCTAACAGAGAAACTAACCTCATTGTGACCTCACCTGTACAGATGTCTAGAGCTTCGCCCCAACAACCTACCGGCTCTGATGGCACTGGCCGTCAGCTTCACCAACAGTGGAATGCAGCGAGAGGCCTGTGATGCTCTGCAGCGATGGATCAGCCACAATCCCCGATACAAACACCTGATCTCAAACCAGAGGAGTCAGCTACAGGGTTCACCAGCCACACCACACAGGGGCCTGCACACCTGCACTGCCAACAGGTAACACAACACCTGCACATCCAACAGGTAACACAACACCTGAACATCCAACAGGTAACACAACACCTGAACATCACGTCTGTCCCTGTGTGTCCAGCTGCCGCCTTCAGGATATCCTGCTGCTGTTCCAGGATGCGGCGCTGCTGAACCTGGACTGTGTGGATCCAGACCTGCAGACAGGACTGGGGGTCCTGTTCAACCTCAGCTGTGACTTTAACAAGGCAGTGGAGGCGTTCACTGCCGCCCTGTCCATCAGACCACAGGTAAATATCTGCATCTACAACAACCAGCAGCCCTTAAGGCAGAATAGGAAATTTAGCTTTTGAAGCAATAATTTAATGAATCTCATAATGCACATGTTGTATGGAGCCAACAGTGAAATATGTGTTCTAAGCTGTTAGACCCACACCTCTCTGCAGCCTGATAATGTTAGTGTTTGCCCCGCTCCCTTCAGGACTACCTTCTGTGGAACCGTCTGGGAGCAACACTGGCCAACGGCAACCGCAGTGAGGAGGCAGTGGAGGCGTACAGCCGAGCACTAGAGCTGCAGCCAGGGTTTATCCGGTCCAGGTACAACCTGGGCATCAGTTGCATCAACCTGGGAGCGCACAGGTAGATCCACCTAGAACACAGGTATCGCACCTTCCATCCATCCACCCATAGTTGACAGCTCTGCGCCTCTCTTCACTCGAGTGTCCAAGACATACAGCTGCAGGTCTGAAGAAACGACTACAAAGTCATTTCTTCAGACCTGCGGCCTAGGGTGCCTGGTGCCACATGCACTTATGGACATCCTTATGTTTGAACAAGCTGTTTGTTATGGACAACCTGTGTCTTGCACAGGGGTCTAGTAACAGAACACCACTCAGGTTCAGATTGGGCAGGCCATTCCTCCCAATCACACCCGTCCAAGTCTTGCTGTTGTAGCCCACATGAAATCCCCCAGTAAAACAATGGAGTCCCGGCGTGGAGCACCTTCCAGTACAGTACCAAGAGACTCCAAGAACACCGGGTACTTTGAACTGCTGTTTGGTGCATAAGCACAGACAACAGTCAGAGCCAGTTCTTCAGCCCAAAGGCATAGGGAAGGAACCTTCTCATCCATCAGGGTAAACTCCAATATATAGGTGCTGAGCCTGGGGGCTACAAGTAACCCCACACCTGCTGTGCATAGAGGTCAGCCCGACTATATCTACCTGGTATCTCTTAACCTCCCACACCAACTCAGGCTCCTTCCCCACCAAGGAGGTAACACTCCATGTCCGAGTAACCAGTTTTGGCAGTTAAGGATTAGATTGCCAGGGCCTCTCTATGTGGCCAACACCCAATCCACAAAGCACCAGGCCCATATGGCTCCATCTGCTGGTGGTAGACCTGCAGGAAGATGGGCTTGTGCTGCTCATTCAGGCTGTACCCGGCCAGACTCCATGGGCTAAGACTTGACCACCAGGCATTCACAGAAGAGCCCCTCCCCCAGGCCTGGCTCCAGGGTGGGGCTTGGTAACCTTGATTCAGGCAAGGCAAGCTCTGTCCCTTGGTTTAACATTCATACAGGCTGAATGTAAACGCACCTTCAATACTAGTAAATCCACCTCTGTTTCAGTCAGTTTGCACTGAAATCTAAAGTGTGTAATGATCTCTCTTTAAAGTCATAACTGTGCTGACTGTAGACCTGTCTCTGATCCTGGTCCTGGTCCTGGTACGGGTCTGGGTCTTGCAGGGAGGCAGTGAGTAACTTCCTGATGGCGTTGAACCAGCAGAGGCGGAGTCAACGCTGCAGTCAACAGCAGATGTCAGCCAACATCTGGACTGCTCTACGGATCGCCATCTCGATGATGGACCGACCAGAACTGTTCCAGGCTGCCAGTGTCGGGGACCTGGACCTGCTGATGAGGGCCTTTGATGTGGGAGACGTGTGACTGAGATGGAGGCCTCTGACTGGACAGAACAGGGAAAGGAGTGAATGAGAATTTGAACCAAAGAGACGAGCGATGCTGCAGATGGAGTTCGTCTTCAGCCCTTTAACCCTGAACCCGGTGACGCCTGGGTGGACGGACCTCCCTTTAACCCTGAACCCGGTGACGCCTGGGTGGACGGACCACCTTAACACCGGTAGAGCTCCACCGTTCAGACAGAAGAACAAACCAACAGCAGCGTCAACGTCACTGCAGTGAATGTGAAGCTGCTTCCTGTCCGTCTGAGCTCAGCTTCCTGCTGCTTTTCCACTGCTTCATGTATATCCTGCAAGGTCTATAAGGTACTGAACAGAACATATGCCGCTGTAAGTGTAGTAGCACAACAAGGCTGAGGCTTCGTCCACACTCATACAGGTATTTAATACACCTCTGTGCTGAGTACTCCACTTTGATTGGCTGGTGGTCCATTATTTACATAATGTAGGTCAATCAATCAATCAAATTTTATTTATATAGCACCAAATCATATCAAAAGTTATTTCATGACACTTTACATATAGAACTGGTTGAAACCAGACTGTTAAACCAATTCCCAAAACCAACCGAATCTAACAGGAGTAAACAGAAGTGAGTGGAGACAGTGGAAGGAACAAGTACCTTTAACAGGTTTAAACCTAGAGTAGAACCAGACTGTAGAGGATGGACGAGTGACAGGAGGAGAGAGAGGGGGAGAGACTGTGGAGGATGGTCGAGTGATAGGAGGAGAGAGAGGGGGAGAGAGAGAGACTGTGGAGGATGGACAAAGTGATAGGAGGAGAGAGAGAGAGACTGTAGAGGATGGACGAGTGAAAGGAGGAGAGAGAAAAGGGGAGAGAGAGAGAGACTGGAGGATGGATGAGTGACAGGAGGAGAGAGAGAGAGAAAGACTGAGGATGGACAAGTGAAGGGAGGAGAGAGAGAAGGGGGAGAGAGAGAGAGAGGGAGAATGGAGGATGGACGAATGACAGGAGGAGAGAGAGAGAGAGAGAGAAAGACGGTGGATGATGGATGAGTTACAGGAGGAGAGAGAGAGGGAGAGAGACTATGGAGGATGGACGAGTGACAGGAGGAGAGAAAGGGTTAAAGAGAGAGAGAGACTGGGGTGAAGGGGAGAACGGGGGAAGTAGGCGGAGACACATGGATGCACAACAAACTGTTAAAAAGTAAAACAGCTGGTGTTAGTATAAGTACCAATAACTAGAACAAATGTACATAACTGGTAGTACTAGTTCTACAAATACTAGTACTACCAGTGGATATACTACTACTACAAATACTAGTACTACCAGTGGATATACTACTACTACAAATACTAGTACTACCAGTGGATATACTACTACTACAAATACTAGTACTACCAGTGGATATATTACTACTACAAATACTAGTACTACCAGTGGATATACTACTACTGTAACTGTTAGTACTAATACTATAAACCTCTACCATCTATGGAACTATATAATAAACACTATCATAACTATATGGATAAGTGAGTTATGACGATGAAGGCAGGAGAGATGCAGGACCACAGCAACAGGTCCAGAGATGATCCAGGGAAAACCTGTGATGATCCAGGGAAAACCTGTGAGGACATAAAGCACAGAGACTCCAGGGAAGAAGGAGAGTCACAGGTAATATTAGACATTAAGACATTAGGATAATTATTCATAAAGTTTGCACATAAAGTGAACGTCCAAGGCTTGCACTTTGAACTTCTCTGTAGTTTCCAGGTTCAACAGTTCTATCCCGTTACCAACAGCAGGTGGCAGCAGACAGCCCATAGTTTACATTGTAGTTCTACAGATATAGGTTGATAAAGGATCAGCAGAATAAACAGCGCACTAACCTCATGTCCTCATTAGCATATATGGGCACAGACATATATTTGATCACTTCTGTCTACGGCTCTGAACATTGGTCTGTTTTAATCCTGTTTTTTATCTAATGCATTTTCTAAGGATAAAATCTAATCAGAGTTTTGAGCAGAAGCAGTTACATGAAATGAATCACTCAAGTATCCGAGGCTGTGTATATTGGATGTTTTGTTGACTCGCAGTTCAAAGTCAGTAACAGGTTCATGTTCATGCTCTGTTTGACTAGAATGAAAATACATTCATAGACGTCAAAGCACATCCACAGTGGATCTGAAACCAACCAATCAGATGTTGAAGAGTGGACTTAAATTCAATACATTTAACTCAAATATCACAAGAAACACTAAACATATGAATTCCACCCATTAGTTCTGTGGTACGTTCTAGGTCCTGGTCCATCTTCGTCCTGTCAGGGTTTCATCATTGGTGTGAATGTGGATCAGCTGATCCATTCCCTTTCTGTGCTTGTGCTTCTAACATGTCCTTCTTGTTGAGTTAACCCTGTAAGGGCACGCCCACCTCCTCAGGTGTGTTCTGGACTTGGATTGGATCTTCTACCAGGGCTTTTCTGTGGTAGTCCACTCCAGTTTCCAGGTCCAGGTGGATTCTGTCTTTTTCTGTCCATGTGTCTCCTAATGTCTTCTCTTTCTCCGATCGATGGGTTTAGGTTTTTCAGCTCAAGTTGCACTGATGCCTCTTTGGACCCAATATTGAGAATTTAACAGGTACCAAATATAAGTTCAATATGTGGATTCAACTCCAGACTTGTATCTGCTTCATGTGTCCTAAAACAACCAGGAACAGGAAACATCTGGACATGAAGCTGATTCAGTCTGTGGAAACAGACGGACAAGGGTTCAGTGGTTGGAATTCATCAAAAATTGACTTCAACTCCTTTAAAGTCCACATTCAACTTCATCTAGATTGGTTCATTTCAGCAGCTTTACAGAACTAGTTTCAATCTCCAAATCCTTCTGGACTCGCTTTGACATCATCCCTTATGTACTGTTTATATCAATATTTATTGACAAATTGTTAAGTATATGACATATTTATTTAGTATAAATGTTCAAAACAAATACAATAGTCACTTTCTGTGGATGAACAGAAACTGTCAGGTTTCCGGACTCTGACATATGAACATGAATGTACACTAGTGTCAATCCGAATCGCTAACCTCACCTGTAGAACATATATTCTGTCCATCAACACCAGGCCTGGACCAGAGACCTACAGTTAAAGGGGTCCCTCCGTCCAGAACACCACCTGAACTGGTCCAGTTTGGACCTTTTACAGTAATAAAACAGTCTGAAGGCGATTAGAGTCGGTCCTTAAAGTATCAGTGGATGGTGGAGACCTGATCCCTGTGGATGTTCCTGGTCCATGTCAGGATGAGTGTGGACAAGGTCTCAGACTCAGCTGGAATCACACAGCGACATCTACGAGGATGATGAGGATGAAGAATAAGCTGCTGGTATGTGCATCATCACCACCTCCACCTGTCAATGTATGACCTTTGACCTTTAAAGCCATAACGTGCAAACTGAGTCAGAAAGGAAAACTATTTCAACTGCAGTTCATCACATCATCAGCAGGTGGTGCTGTGTCCCCAAGGCCACATGTCCACGAGGACAGTCCATTTCTTGACCCATTTCTAGGGCTGCAACTAATGATAATTTTGATAATTGATTAGCCTGTAGATTATTTTAATAACTAATCAATTCATCGGATAAACATAAAAGACTCAGTTCTCACAGATCAGTATTTAACCCACAGTAATATATTCCGCAGATGAGTCACTAATGATTCCATTCCATAATGACTTCAGGTTTAGTTAGTGAGCACTAACCCACTACCTAGACTGGTTCTGGTTCCAGACTAGGCAGATCTAGTCCGGAACCAGCTGTGGTTCTAGTCTATTAAACTAGTGTTGGATGGATTACTTCAGTTAATGATAGGTACCGTCAGTCTGGTGCTCTGATAAACGCACATGGATGAAAACGATACAGTTACCACAATAGTGTCAAACTAGCTAATGGGCTAAAGTAATCAGAACACATAGGCTAACTTAAGATAGGTTTACATTCTGTTCCCGGTGGACACCACAGCCCTATTCAGCCCAAACCTAGTGCACAGTGGGATTTGGTCCATTTTTTCTCCATATTTCAGTTTTGTTCCATAAACGGTGTGGTCTGTTTGGTCTAAATGGAGCTGTCGATGGCACCGCCAACAGAATGGAAACCTAATTATACTTTTCTTTTTTCTTTTGTTCAGACAAAGTATAGTTTTTAGATGTTACCTGCTTGACAGTTTTGACTGTGACAAAAAGAAAAGTATAATATTATAAACAGAAGACAAAATGAACGTCAGTAGCCTTATCCAAGAAAGTTTTGGACATGATGGTGTCAAGGCTCTCCACCGACTGGAAAAGTTGGAAAAAACGCGAGCCCACCAGAAAAACCACCTAAGATTTAACATGCGAAACTCAAACGTTGGATCAAGGAGGCGATAGAGATCAGGAGGCGGGTGAGCGGCACCATCAACCAGGACAAGGGGGCGTGCACCCTCTCGCACACCTGGGATTCCCTCCTCCAGAGACCACCCAAGGCGGAGGAGGCACAGTCAGCTCGACGGGCTCTGATTGGTCTGTTGAGCCGAGCAGCTGATAAATGGCGCGTCAGCAGCATGTCAGATGATACTTCTGAGGAAGACTGGAGTCACAGTCGAAACTGTTAAGCAGGTAACATCTAAAAACTATACTTTGTCTGAACAAAAGAAAAAACAAAAGTATACTTACATAAACAGAAGACAAAATGAACGTCATTAGCCTTAGAATGAAAACCTAGCTTTAATATGTGTCCATCATTGGAAGCCTTAGCCATGCTGCTGTGGGTTTTCCTCTGGTACACTAGTGGGGACACGCCTCCATACTAACGGGATCAACACCCAGCCAATCAACTGATGAATTCATTGGCAACTCTTTTAAGAATCGATTTGGATTCATTTAATGGATTTGTTGTTGCAGCACTACCCATTTCTGTGGTTTTTCTTGTTGGTTCTGTTGGATTCCGGGTCCATCTGGATCTTGATCTGGACTTTCCTGACCAGAACAGACTGAGGACTTCATGCAAATCAAACACTGGATTTCTATTTTATTTTCTTCTTCTTTTTTTTTTGCACATTTTGAAGGTGTGGTCCAGTCTTGTCGCTGAACTCAGATTAGTCATAAAAACTGGGTCAAACACATGATTTACTTTAAAAAGGTACAATAGTGGGAAAAAGCTTGTTCTCATTTGTTGTGATTTTGTAAAGTCTGAAGCCGATGTTCAAACCGACTTCATCAGATGAAGTGTTGATTCATTTTCACTTGTGTTTATTTTTATTATTGTTGTTTTTAACAAATATTAAAGTTCCTTGTGACGTGAAGAACGTTTCCATTCAAGCTATCAACGGTGCCGGTTTTCAGTCAAGTCCATAAAACAGATGGACTGAGGCTGCAGGTCCTGGGTCCACCTGCAGGTCCTGGTTCCACTTGCAGGTCCTGGGTCCACCTGCAGGAGGCGCTGCTCCTTTATTGTTTTCATGTTCATTTGCTGCTCGTCCTGTTCCATCTGTTGTTAATTCTTTTTGTATGAATGTAAAAGGTTTTAAAACTGCAGCACAAAAGACATTCATGAAAGTAAACATAAAGATGGATCAGGTCTGGGATCAGGTCTGGGACTGATCGTCTGAAACCTTGGAGGATCCTGGACTGAAATGACTGCACACATTAATCACCAACATGTAACCTGATATTTGAGCAAATAAACTGTTCCACTCAGATGATCACCTGTCTCCTGTCCTTTTATACTGTCTCCTGTCCTTTCACCTGTCTCCAAACTGCACCACAGTCAGTCTTTCGTCTGTCCAAAGGCTGAGGTCCAATCGTTCTCTAGTGTTTCCTGATTGGTTACAGTTTGTCCAAACTCAGATCAGATGTTAAACCTCATTCCCATTGTTTCAGATTTTTAGAAACGGTCTGTTTGTGCAGTTACACATGTATAAAAGTGGAGAGAATTCGCCTGTAATGTTGTGACATGGTTTCATATCATGGCTCTGAGGTCAGTGTGGTGGTTGGCACCCTCTGGTGGCGGGAAAACCACAAAACTATGTCCATGTTTTAAAGCTGCCTATGATGTCCATCACTACTGTCCCATCCCGTGTGTCCAACCCCAGTCAGACCCTCAGTGTCTCTAATCCAGGGGTCTCAAACTCCCGGCCTGTGGGCCAAATGCGACCCGTGGGATGATATTTTGTGCCCCCCTACTTGACATCAAAGTTTAGTGTTAGTGCGGCCTGCACGTAGTTCTCAAATACACCTTTTTGCTGAGTCTTGCCACACTTATTTATTTTTTATCACTTACGGGCTACCATAGATAATCTCATGACAGTTTCCTTCAGCATTTGTTGTCAACGGTTGTCAAGCTAGCCAATCATGAAGTACCTGGGAAATTAGGTGGGCAAGTATGAGTGAGACGAATGTTAGGGTCGCAAAGCCATTCAAGGAAGGTGAGTTTATCAAAAAGTGCATGTTACTAGCTGCGAGTAAAGTAAAGAAAGCCTTTTTTTGTGGAATACTTAATGCGGCCCAGCCTGACCCAGATTCTACCTCCAGCGTCCCCCAGGTTTTGTTGAGTTTGAGACCCCTGCTCTAATCTGTTCGTCTGTTGGGGACTGTTACCTAAGTCCCTTCCCTCACAGTGAACACCTTCCAAATGGACGCCACCACAAACAGTCCATCTGTTTACAAACCAAAACCAAACTGTCACTCAGATTTTTTCTGAATTCCACCGAGCCGCAGTTCGGCCACAGCTGCAACAAACATGGAAACGGCTTCATCGCTTCTTGTTGCCGTGGCTGTGTGGAATTCAGAAAAAACTCAAGTGTTTGGTTTTGGTTTAACCCAGGCCCAAGGTAAGCAGTCACAAAGCAGCCAGTCTAAACCTGTATACCGGTCCTGTTTGGGGGTAGTCTCCAGCCCCCTCTGAAACTGAACCAACCACATCAATATCCCTGAGATTTGACTGACAGGTCGCTGTAGGTCTTGTAACCCTAACCCCAACCCTAACCTTAACCCAGGGGTGTCAAACTCAGACCCTCAAGGGCTGGTATCCTGCATGTTTTAGATGTGTCCCTCTTCCAACACACCTGATTCAAATGATAAGCCTATCATCCAGCTCTGCAGAAGCCTGATAATGACCGTCAGGTGTGCTGGAAGAGGGAAACATCTAAAACATGCAGGATACTGGCCCTTGAGGATCTGAGTTTGACACCCCTGCCTTAACCCCTAACCCCCAACCTTAACCCCCAACCCTAACCCCTAACCCTTAACCCCTAACCCTATGCCAGGACATTCCAGACCTTTAATACTCCTCTGATGGTTACCAACACCCTCCGGTGGCCAAACTGTAAGAATACACGATGTCCCCCAGAAATGGACATTTCAGACCATTTTTAAAATATACTTGACATATGTTTGAGGTCACTGCTTAAGTACCAATAATTCTTCCCTGAAAGGTGTGGTCATGTTTCCCCCCTTTATCCCAGTGGTCGTCAGCGCCCTCGACACAAAGACAGCCTTTACACAGATGGACTTTATTCACAGTCATCCTTCATAAACATTGAACTGATCGTGTCATCATAGGTTTTCACTATAGAAACATTCAATGTTAAAAGTGAAATCTGCTCCTGTGGTTAAAGTAGACATGGCAGGTCCAGCAGGAGGTGCTGATCTACACCAACGTCTGTCTGCTTCAGTTTCCCTGGAGATACTGGATGGAAAAGGCCTCCAGCTGCGTCTCCAGTTCAGTGGCTCTGTTTCTGCAAGAGAACACATGAAGAAACCAGGTTCAACTACAGTCGGTTTGATGTTAAACTGGTGTGGATTTAATATTAAACTGGTGTGGGTTTGATGTTAAACTGGTGTGGGTTTGATGTTAAACTGGTGTGGGTTTGATGTTAAACTGGTGTGGGTTTGATGTTAAACTGGTGTGGGTTTGTTGTTAAACTGGTGTGGGTTTGATGTTAAACTGGTGTGGGTTTGATGGTGGAGCTGATGTCATCCTGTTCCACGCCGCTCGTCTCAGTGTCACATGACCTGACTGTGTTTGAAGTGTGCTTCAGCCCTGTGTGGCTGTTTGACCTCTGACCTGAAGGCCTTGGACCTCCTCTGGATGTTCTCCAGCCTTTGGATCCTGAAGCTCAGCTGGCGGACGTTTCCCTCCAGCTCTGCTTCACTGAGGTCCACTCTCTGCGTCAGACGACTGAACGTGGACCACAGTTCTCTGAGAAGACCAAACACCAGGATGAACCCCATCAAACAACACGTCCAGTATGAAGGACAGGGTTCAAAGGAGTCACTGACGGAACCTGAAGGTGTCAGAGGTGAGTGGGCGGAGTCTTACTTGTACACCTGCTGGCTGCAGGCAGAGCTTGTGACGGGGACAACGGCTCGGAGGCAGCGAGTGGCGTGTTCCACGAACTGCTGCTTCAGTGCTCGCTCCTGACTCGCATTGGTCCAGGTGAGTCTCTCATACAGGTAGAGGACACCGTACACAGAGACGGACAGGGCAATGAGACGCCAGCCCACTGAACGCCACACCTGAGGACAGAGGACACACCCAAGACACACCTGAGGACACACCTTAGGACAGAGGACACACCCATGACACACCTGAGGACAGAGGGCACACCCACGACACACCTGAGGACACACCTGAGGACAGAGGGCACACCCACGACACACCTGAGGACAGAGGAAACACCCACGACACACCTGAGGACAGCGGAAACACCCACGACACACCTGAGGACAGCGAAAACACCCACGACACACCTGAGGACAGAGAAAACACCCACGACACACCTGAGGACAGAGGACACACCCACGACACCTGAGGACAGAGGACACACCCACGACACACCTGAGGACAGAGGACACACCCACGACACACCTGAGGACAGAGGACACACCCAAGGCACACCTTAGGACAGAGGAAACACCCACGACACACCTGAGGACAGAGGACACACCCACGACACACCTGAGGACAGAGGACACACCCACGACACACCTAAGGACAGAGGACACACCCACGACACACCTGAGGACAGAGGACACACCCACGACACACCTGAGGACACACCTGAGGACAGAGGAAACACCCACGACACACCTGAGGACACACCCGAGGACAGAGGACACACCCACGACACACCTAAGGACAGAGGACACACCCACGACACACCTGAGGACACACCTGAGGACAGAGGACACACCCACGACACACCTAAGGACAGAGGACACACCCACGACACACCTGAGGACACACCCGAGGACAGAGGACACACCCACGACACACCTAAGGACAGAGGACACACCCACGACACACCTGAGGACACACCTGAGGACAGAGGACACACCCACGACACCTGAGGACAGAGGACACACCCACGACACACCTGAGGACAGAGGACACACCCACGACACACCTGAGGACAGAGGACACACCCAAAGCACACCTTAGGACAGAGGACACACCCACGACACACCTGAGGACAGAGGACACACCCACGACACACCCAAGGACACACCCTGATGGACTCACCACTCCACCGATCACCAGCACTGTCATGGATGCCCGGGAGGTGACGGACACCAGGCCAGTTGCTATGGAAACCACCAGCTCATCCTTAAAGGTGGAGCTTTTCTGGACAGACACAATAAAGATGTGGTTACCTAGCAACATGGTAAACAGTCTGTTTATTGGATTGGAACAGAACTGTCTGCTCTCTGACTGGTTTAATGCTCTGGCTTCTGATTGATTGATTGTCCTCACCGTCTACATGTGGGACACTGTCTCAGAATGTGGACACAGTGGGACGCTCGGCGTCTCGACCCTCACCTGCGGTTGTGGGTCAGCTCCGCCCAGCGCTCGCTTGGCATTGGTGGCGCCGATGAAGCGGGCGACGAGGGCGGTCCATCCCAGAGAGAACTGGAAGTCGATGTTCTCTATGAAGTCTGCGCAGACGGCGGACAGGTTGAGGTCATAGGTCAACTGAAAGGAGGAAGGAGGAGTGGACAGCTGCTCCTGGACAGACGAAGACAGGAGAGGACGGACGCTGTCTGAGGACAGACACAGAGGATGAACACAGAGGACACAGAGGAAAGACACCGAGGACAATTCTGTTACATCTGAACATGAGGAAAAACTTTTAAATAACAGAAAACAGGTGAGGTCGAAGACAAGAACAGGAAGTTGGATTCTACGTCAGAACGAACTGTGGAATGAATCCAATAATAAACTGAACCGACTGAACCAGGGTTTATGGATGATCCTATTTCTGAAGGGACAGTAAATGCATCATTATCTGATTTTAACAGTTATCTGATGTCATGGAAACCACAGAACACCGAGCATGTTGACGAAGGTGGAGGAGTCCATACCGGTCATGTGACTCTGGGCATCCCTGAGGTCGTGCAGGACGCTAACGGAGCAGCGGGCGTCCAACCCATCCACCAGTCGCTCCTCCACGTGACGCAGCAGCTTCTGGACACCATGAACCAGACCACCGTTAGAGTTAGAGACAAGACCACCGACATGTCCACACACAGACACACAGACAGACACACACACACACACACACACACAGACAGACAGACACACACACACACACACAAACACAGACAGACAGACACACACATACACACAGACAGACACACACACACACACACACACACACACAGACACACAGACATACACACACACACACACAAACACAGACAGACAGACACACACACACACAGACAGACACACACATACACACAGACAGACACATACACACACACACAGACAGACACACACACACACACAAAGACAGACAGACACACACACACACACACATACACACAAAGACAGACACACACAGACACACACACAGACAGACAGACAGACACACACACACACACACACACAGACAGACACACACATACACAAACACAGACAGACAGACACACACAGACAGACACACACACACACACAGACACACACACAGACAGACAGACAGACACACACACACACACACAGACACACACATACACACAGACAGACACACACACACAAAGACAGACACACACACACACAGACACACACACAGACAGACACATACACACACAGACAGACACACAGACAGACACACACACACACACACACACACAAAGACAGACACACACACACATACACACAAAGACAGACACACACATACACACACAGACAGACACACACACACACACACACACAGACAGACACATACACACAAAGACAGACACACACACACAGACACACACACAAAGACAGACACACACATACACACACAGACAGACACACACACACACACACACCGACACACAGACACACACATACACACAAAGACAGACACACACACACATATACACACACATACACACACAGAGGCACACATAACCCTGTCCCTGTAGTTTGGACTGAGCCAGACTGAGTCTGGCTTCACTGGTCTAAATCTGACTCCATCTCGATGTGGACTCACAGACTTGTAGAGTTCCAGGGTCTCGGGGCTGGGATTGAAATCAGCTCTGAACTCGTCCACCAGAACCGGCAGAGATCGGATCTGATTGGACAGTGCCATGGCAACCTGACACACACAAATAGAAGACAAACATATTCACTCTGATGACGAGCGTCATGTAAGAAACCACAAAATGAACAGCATGTGCACACAGGCTCCACCCCTCTGAGCATGTGCACACAGGCTCCACCCATTTGAGTGTGTGCACACAGGCTCCACCCATCTGAGCGCGTGCACACAGGCTCCGCCCCTCTGAGCATGTGCACACAGGCTCCACCCATCTGAGCATGTGCAGACAGGCACCGCCCATCTGAGCATGCGCAGACAGGCTCTACCCATTTGAGCATGTGCACACAGGCTCCGCCCCTCTCAGTGTGTGCACACAGGCTCCGCCCCTCTGAGCATGTACAGACAGGCACCACCCATCTGAGCATGTGCAGACAGACTCTACCCATTTGAGCATGTACAGACAGGCTCCGCCCATCTGAGCGTGTACAGACAGTCACCACCCATCTGAGTATGTGCAGACAGGCTCTACCCGTTTGAGAGTGTGCAGACAGGCTCCACCCATCCAAGCGTGTGCAGTGGAGGATTTGCTCACCTTAGCGGAGACGTCGGCGGTCAGAGTCCTGATCCTGTCTTTGATGCTGTCACTCAGCCGGTTAATCTGTCCTCGGACGAAGTCCAGACGGTCCCTCTGCTCCTCACGTTCCTCCAGGCAGCAGATCCTGTCAGAGGTCAGAGGTCAGGGGGTCAGGGGTCACATCAGGCTGCGTTTGGATCACAGAGGTCGCTGGTGTTCAGTAGTTGAATCATTTTGGTTGAACTGTGGATAAAGGGACGTGAGTCAGGTGACCGGTGGAGTGCGGTGTCCCTGAACACACCGCAGTCAGTTCAACTGTCCAACTCAGGTTCAGTGGATGAAACAGATCCAGACTGAAGCCGTTCCAGGAAACAGCCTCTATGTGTAGCATTAATGGAACAACTAAATCTGTTGTACAGAAAAGATAAAGATTCACTTCTGTCCCTCTTAAATAAACCCACCATTCTTTCCTTCAAAGTCTCAGTCACATACGGTTCTAATCAAATAGAACATACAGCTGTGGAACAAACCCACAGACCACTGCACAAGGATCTGTTTGTCTGGTTCTTCCATTTCTGTGTTTGAGTCAAATGAACATGTGTGTTTTATTCTCTAAACTACAGACAACATTTGTCCCAAATTCCAAATATAAATATAATTATTTAGAACACAGGTGTCAAACATGCGGCCCGGGGGACAAATCTGGCCCGCCAAAGGTTCCATTCCGGCCCACAGGATGAAAGTGCAAAAATGAACCTGAACAGTCCAGGTTGTCAAAATCATTTTGGTTCCGGTTCCACATACAGACCAATGTGATCTACAGTAAAAAGAACAACACAATAAACCTATAAATAATGACAACGACAAATTTTCTTTGGGAAAAATTATGTGGAAAAAATTTAAGTGAAAAAAATAACATTACACTGTGAAAATATTTACATCTACAAAACTATTCTTTCACAATAAAACGCAAATAAATACATACATAAAAACAAAGATGAACAACTTGAAATGTGCAATTTTAACAATATTCTGCTGTTACTAAATGTTTTGTGCATTTATAGATCCACTGTGATCTGTTGTTGTGTTAATAAGAGATGTAATATTGTAGAAATTGTTCAAATTTTAGTTCCAAACTCCAAAATTTTGACAATATTCTGCCTGTTACCAAATGTTTATGTAACACTGTGTGTAAATGTACATGTATAAATAATAAGTCGAGGCATAATATTGTTAAAATTGCACAAATTTTTCTAATGAAATTTCTGTTTTTTCAGGTTATTCATATCTCTTTTTGTAAAATGTAAATATTTTCATAATGTAATTGGGGTTTTTTTTGTACTAAAACAAAAAGAAAACTTGGATTTGTCATTATTTATAGGTCATTAAGTCATTATTTTACTGGTCTGGCCCGCTTGAAATCAAATTGGACTAAATATGGCCCCTGAACCAAAATGAGTTTGACACCCCTGATTTAGAACATGTATTTACAGAACACACACATGGTCCAAATCCCAAACAGATTCAGGTGTTTTCAGACCTAAATAATGTAAATCACACCAGTTCATCTTCATTTGTAAACAACCCAAACTACTGTTGGACCTGGGTCAAAGGTCACACATCCATATTTGGTGGAATAACCCTGATGTTCAATGACAGCTTCCACGTGTCTTCTCTGTCCTCCACTGCTGTTGGAGGACTTTATGCAGCTCCTGCCAGAGAAGGTCCAGAAGCTCAGACCTGTTCCAGGGTTTGGACCATCCATGTTCCTCCACAAGTTTTCACAGTGGGTTCAGGTCTGAAGGTTGGACTGGACCTGACAGGGTCTTCATCTGGTGGTCCGGTATCCACACCTTTATGGACCTAGCTGAGGATAGGAGCATTGTCCTGATAGAAGAACCAGTCCAACTCACAGTTTGGGAACATTGGCAGAGCAGTAGTCCAGTAGTTTTCCATAGTTACTTCTGGATGACAGTTACTTTTGTGGTAGTAATAGAACTGTTTTAGCCAATTGGAAGAAGATAGTGATGGACACAGTAGTGGTGTTTATACTTCTGCTTCTGAAAGAAGACATGGATCAGCTGTTTATTCAGTAGAAGAAGGTGTGTTTGGGTTGGAATTCAACAGACACAGGAATGGAATGGAATGGAATGGCTGTCACACATGCTGGTTTCTGAGGACAGTGCAGTGGTCTATGGTCTGTTTCCAGAGCTGGAGTCCTTGAATACAGTGAAGCTTCAGGTGGAACTGTCTTTGATTTCAGTCGGTTCATTGTGTCTGAACTGTGTTGAACTGGTGTCATCGTTAGCTGAAAAAACAGAAACAGGAGCTTCTGAAGTAAAGTAATGAAATTACATTCATATAAATCCTAGTATTTTTGTGGTCTGAATGTGGAAGCTGAGCTAAAATAATGGTTCATATCTTCAGTTTAATTTCCTCTCATAGACCGGATCCGACCCTGGGCCATCTGTTTGACCCCTGTGCTTGAACCCTTTTGTTTTGGGACTGGTTTGTGTTTCTCACTTCCTGTCGGCAGAGGCAATGTTGATGGCGTCCATCACAGCTTTGATGGCCTCAGTGATCTGCCACGCCCTCATCGTGTGTTGCTCGAACTTGGTCTTCACGGCAGACTGAGAGATGAACTCCTGCAGGTCAAAGGTCAAAGGTCACAACACTGATCCAGGACATGTCACAGAACTGGGACACGCGTGACCTCCCCTCTTCATACCTCAAATGTCCGCTCAAACATCTGGAACTCCCTGAGGCGCTCGTGGAACCCTTCAGCCAGAGCGCCACCTGCAGGACAGGAGGACACAGACACTTTCATTCAGTCCATCTGTGGAGGCGGTCCTACTAAAGACCGCAAGGACCACATAGACCACACAAAGACCGCCTTCACAAAGACCACATCCACGAAGACTACCTTCACAAAGACTGCATCCACGAAAACCACCTTCACAAAGTCCACCTCCATGAAGACCACCTTCACAAAGACCACCTCCACAAAGACCGCATCCACGAAGACTACCTTCTAAGACTGCATCCACAAAGACCATCTTCACAAAGACTGCATCCACGAAGACTACCTTCACAAAGACTGCATCCACGAAGATCACCTTCACAAAGACCGCCTCCACAAAGACCACCTCCATGAGGAACACCTTCACAAAGACCTCATTCATGAAGACAGCCTTCGTAAAGACTACCTCCACAAGGACTACCTTCACAAAGACCTCATTCATGAAGACCACCTTCACAAAGACCGCATCCATGAAAATCACCTTCACAAAGACTACATCCACGAAGATCACCTTCACAAAGACCGCCTCCACAAAGACCACCTCCACGAGGAACACCTTCACGAAGACCTCATTCATGAAGACAGCCATCGTAAAGACACCTCCACAAGCACCACTTTCACAAAGACCTCATTCATGAAGACCACCTTCACAAAGACTACCTCCTCGAAGACAGCCTTCGTAAAGACCACTTCCACAAGGGCCACCTTCACAAAGACCTCATTCATGAAGACCACCTTTACAAAGGCCACCTCCTCAAAGACTGCCTCCTTGAAGATCACCTCCACAAAGACCACCTCCACGAGGACCACCTTCCCAAAGACTGGCTCCATGAAGGCAGCCTCCACAAAGACCACATCCACAAAGACCATCTTCACAAAGACCACTTCCACGAAAACAGCCTCCACAAAGACTGCATCCATGAAGACCACCTCCACAAAGACTGCCTCCACAAAGATCACCTTCACGAACACCACCTCCACAAAGACTGCCTATGAAGACTACTTCCATGAGGAACGCTTCCACAAAGACCAGCTCCACGAAGACTAGCTCCACAAAGACCACCATCACAAAAACCACCTCTACAAAGACCGCCTCCATGAGGACTGCCTCCATAAAGAACGCTTCCACAAAGACTAGCTCCACAAAGACCGACTCCACAAAGACCACCGACATGAAGACCACCTTCACAAAGACCACCTCCTCAAAGACCTCCTCCTTGAAGACTATCTCCACAAAGAACACCTTCACAAAGACCCCTCCAAGAGGACCACCTCCTCAAAGACCTCCTCTACAAGGACCGCCTCCAGAGGCTGATGTTTTCTCACTCCTCTCACCCGTCTCACTTCTCTCACCCATCTCACTCCTCTCACCCATCTCACTCTTCTCACCCATCTCACTCTTCTCACCCGTCTCACTCCTCTCACCCATCTCACTCTTCTCACCCGTCTCACTCCTCTCACCCGTCTCACCCGTCTCAGGCATCCCCTGTGCTCGCTGCATCCTGGAGCTCAGCACCTCTTTGGCCGACACAAAGAAGATTCGTTGCGGAGCCTCGTCCACACTGACCACCTTCAGCTCCTCAGCCAGGAAGCTCACACAGCGGTCCAGGTGCTGCTTCCTCACCTGAGATGGAGTGGGCGGGGTTACATAACGCTGTCTTATTTCAACAGTCTGTCAGCCAATCAGAGAGCAGTGTTTTTGTTGCCAGGTAGAAAGTTGTGGTGCCCAGACCTCGTCAATGAACTCAGGTTCAGTCACGGATGCATCCCATCTGTTGTGGAGGATGAAAATGTTGGGTTTGGAGATGCGTTCACTGACTTTATGGAAGAAAAGTTTCTCCTGCAGATGAGAAGAATACGTGGATGATGACAAGGAAACGAGCAGAGGCTTCGCTGTGACTGGTCTACCTCTGCTGCTGCTTCCCTCACCGTATTCATGAGCGTGGACTCGGCGTTTCCCACCAGGACGAAGACGTCGGCATCCAGACAGAACCGGTCAATCCAGCTGTCCAGCTCCAGGGTCACATCAGTGCCAGGACTGGGGTCAGAGGTCAGAGGTCACGGTACAGGGGACAGAGGTTAGAGGTCAGAGGTACATGGAACAAACATATAAAACACTGTCTTAACATGAACTGATTCTAAGGAGGATGAAATATTCATGGGTCCATAAAAGCTGAGACTCCTCAGGTCAGTCTCCATCAGAACCTTCTCCTGCCCATCAAAACCTTCATCTGTCCATCAGAACCTTCACCTGTCCATCAGAACCAGATCGTCTCTCAGCAGAGCACAGCGACTTTTAGGCCAAAACACTCGGACCAGACTACCAGAGTCCAGGGTCGGGTCCATGTGGAGAGCATGAGCCAGCTGGTTGACGGTCTGAGAGGAAGAGGAGGAGTAAAAAAAAGGGGGGGGTTACACATGTTTAAAATTCTCTCTGTGGACATATGTGCACCTTTGACTCCTCCCCCTATGTGACGTACAGAGACGTTCATCCTCTCATTGGATGCCTCAGTGGTGAGGTAGGCATCTTCTCCATCCGTCCCCTCCACCCTCAGGAAGCAGTTGGTGGTGTGTCCGATTCCACTGGGTAACACTCTGTCCCTCAGCATGGCGTTGATCACAGTGCTCTTCCCATTACTTGTCCTGAAACCGACACATATGGACGTGGACATGTATGTACATGGACACGCACAGACATGGACACATGGATATAGGCACATATGGACATTTGGACATGGACACATATGGACATATAGCCATGGCCCAGTGTCAGGTGATGATGGACTTTATCTGAACCGTTTGTGAAGCAGCAGCTGCTCATATGTTTATCTGTTCCCACAACGACCACTGAGACCAAGTACATGTGACCTATTATTGAACAGAACCAGGGTCTGAGTCCAACAGGACTAGAACCTGAGTTCAACAGGACCAGAACCTGAGTCCAACAGAACCAGGACCTGAGTACAACAGGACCAGGACCTGAGTCCAACAGGACCAGGACCTGAGTTCTCCCTGGAGGAAGATCTGATTCAATCTGAGGGAGATCTATGACCTGAAACAGTCAGATCTACAGAGAAGGTCCAAAGACATGGACAGCTCAGTCCAACAGAACCAGAACCTGAGTACAACAGAACCAGAACCTGAGCACAACAGATCCAGGTTCTCAGTCTAATAGAACCAGGACCTGAATCCGATAGAACCAGAATCTGAGTCCAACAGAACCAGGACTGCACTGCAACAGAACTAGGTCCAGCATTAACAGCACAGGAGAGGACAGAGACCACAGTGAATACGCCTCCTCTGAACAGGCATGGAACCACCCATTCCACATTCCACTGGTTCCAATGGTTCTACCAGTTCCACTGGTTACTGGTTCTACTGGTTACCAGTTCAAGCGGTTCCACCGGTTCTGTTAGTTGTACCAGTTCCACCAGTTCCACTGGTTCTGCTGGTTCCACTGGTTCTGCCAGTTCCACTGGTTCCGTTGGTTCCATGTGCAGTGCACAGGTGTGTTTGGTCCATGTGGTACCTGCCGAAGAACGCCACCTTCATGTGTCTGCGGACCACCACCTCGCGGATGGCCGTCAATTTGGTGGCGCAGCTCACCATCTCCAGACTCTGCTCCTCCATGGCAACTGGACCCAGGTCGTCGCTTCGCCACGCCGCTGAAACACGTGACAATATACAACAGGTTAGTGCCCGAACCGCACCAGCAGATCCAAAAACCCGAGGTACCGACGGGTATTCCTGACCGTCCACAAACGCAGACCCGTCCTTCACGAAGTCCAGTAGGAGGTCGAAGATGGACGTGATCGAACGTTTGGCTACGACAAAACGGCGCAGGGGGGAGGGGTCAACAGCATCCATTGCACCTGAAAGATGCAGCACACACACGAATTTACACAATTGTACACACAAATATATACAAAAACATACACATGAATATACACAACTGTACACACAAATATATACAAAAACACACATGAATATATTCATGTGTATCTTTTGTGTATATTAGTCGTATACTAATTGTACACACAAACATATACAAAAACATACACAAACATGTAAACAAATGTACACAAACATGTACACAACCATAGACAGACTTGAATGCACCACAGGAAATCAGGTTCAACAAACTCTGAGTCTAACCCTAAACTCTGGACTCAGTTCCCACGGTAACAGACTCCGGACTCAGTTGCCACGGTAACAGACTCTGTTTTTGCCTTACCTGTGTGTCTGGAACAGAGAACCCAGAGTCTCCTTGCTCTCAGGGTTAACAGACTCAGAGTTTACACATAATCCACTTTAGGAACCCCCCCCAGGACTGGAGCGCACCACAGGTGTGTTTTTACCGTGTTCTCTGGGTCCTGGGGTCAAAGGTCAGCTGCTTTTTTGTGGCTCCTCTGTGTCCACATGTCTTTTGCTCCCATCATGCCTCTGTTTGACGACAACCACCGACTGACCTGAACAGAAACAGAACAGCTGAGCTTCAACTGAGCCCGTGCAGACTGATCCTATTACCTGACTTAACCCCCCCCACATCCCTCCCTCCCTCCCTCCTCTCTGTGAGTACGTGTGGTGTGTTTAAGGACAGTTGTGCAGTTCACTCCAATGTCCAGCAGAGGGAGCTCCAGTCAACAATAAACACAACTTCAATCTTTTTTGCTGAATTAAAAACAGGACTTTATTATATTTTCACTGATACTGAAGCTGAAACATGGAACAGCAGCAGAAAAAGTTTTAGATCAAAGCATTCACAGCTTTAGACCAAATTAATTCCATATTTTACTCCTAAAAATGGGAATTCTCCCTGTTTTTTATATTAGTTTTTAATGGTTTTGTGTTTGATTCTGTTTCCTGTCGTTGACTGAATCAGCTAGTTTTATCGTCACTATTTTTATGTTTTATTACAAACACATGAATGAATGAACGAATGAACAAACAAATGGACGAACGAATGAATGTATGAACAAACAAACGAATGAATGAAAAAAATGAATGAATGAACAAACGAATGAACGAGGAGGAGACTGGTGTTTGGTTGGTGTTATCTTTTTTTAAACTTAATGTTATCGTTGACTCAGTTGCCTTTGTGTTCTAATGTTTATTGCAATGTTTGGTTCATCCATGGGAGACATGGACATCTCTGTCTTCGCCATCTTCTTTGTCTTCATCGTCTTCATCTTCATTGTCTTCTTCATCTTCTTCGTCTTCTTCATCTTCTACATCTTCTTTGTCTTCATCTTTTCGTCTTCATCATCTTTTCGTTTTTATTGTCTTCTTCATCTTCATCTTCTTCGTCTTCTTTGTCTTCCTCATCTTCTTTGTCTTCGTCATCTTTTCGTTTTTATTGTCTTCTTTGTCTTCATCATCTTCTTCATCTTCATCATCTTCTTCGTCTTTTTCATCTTCATCCTCTTCATCTTCATTGTCTTCATCATCTTCTTTGTCTTCTTCATCCTCTTCGTCCTCACTGTCTTGTTCGTCTTCTTCATCTCCATTGTCTTCTTCATCTTCTTCATCATCTTCTTCATCTTCTTTGTCTTCTTCGTCTTCATCATCTTCTTCGTCTTCATCGTCTTCTTCGTCTTCTTTGTCTTCATCGTCTTCTTCGTCTTCATTGTCTTCGTCTTCATCGTCTTCTTTGTCTTCATCGTCTTCTTCGTCTTCTTTGTCTTCATCGTCTTCTTTGTCTTCATCATCTTCTTCGTCGTCATTGTCTTCTTCGTCTTCATCTTCTTTGTCTTTTTCGTCTTCTTTGTCTTCTTCGTCTTCATCTTCTTTGTCTTTTTCGTCTTCTTTGTCTTTTTCGTCTTCATCGTCTTCTTTGTCTTCATCTTCTTCGTCGTCATTGTCTTCTTCGTCTTCATCTTCTTCATCTTCTTTGTCTTTTTCGTCTTCTTTGTCTTCTTCGTCTTCATCTTCTTTGTCTTTTTCGTCTTTGTCTTTTTCGTCTTCATCGTCTTCTTCGTCTTCATCGTCTTCTTCATCTTCATTGTCTTCATCTTCTTTGTCTTCTTCATCTTCATTGTCTTCATCTTCTTCTTTGTCTTCATTATCTTCGTCATCTTCTTCGTCTTTATCGTCTTCTTCATCTTCTTCATCTTCATTGTCTTCATCTTCTTCGTCCTTATCGTCTTCTTCGTCACTCAGACCATCTGCTCTGATGTCAGTTACATCATTACAGTGTGTGATGATGACACACATGTGTGATGTAACAGGGAGGGGCGTGTACGAGGGTGTGTCCCTCAGGGGGTGTGTCTGCTGTCTATCAGTGTCCCTCAGATTCAGGGGAAACGGTGGAACAGACGCCAACCTGTCAGACACAGGCCACGCCCACCTTATCAGTCGCCCAGTGTGTCAGTGTGTGTGTGTCTTTGTGTATGTGTGTGTGCCTGTGTTTGTGTGTGTGTGTGTCAGATCTGGTGCAGTTCTGGTGCAGTTCTCTTGCAGTATCAGTGCAGTTTTAGTGCAGTTCTGGTGCAGTTTTGGTGCAGTTCTGGTGCAGTTTTAGTGCAGTTCTGGTGCAATTTTTGCGACCTCCATGTCACTGGTTCAGTTCATGAAATGACACCATGAAAGGCTGTGAATGTGATGGATTCCAGTGAATCAAAGCGTATGGTTCAAATGACTGTGATGTGTCTGAATCGATGGTTCCTGATCGTGGAGTCCAGGTGTTGTGGAGGTTTGGGAACCTTGACATGAGCATGTGAACTCCTTCCTGACCGGTTCTCCTCACCTTCAGGCTTTAGTTTCCATGCCTCTGAGGTGAATCGTGCAGTATTTTGTTTTGTCTGCGGAGGCTGGGCTGAAAACTCGACAGTGTGTGAATGAGGTCTGTTCCCGGTCTGAGGACGACACCGCGGCTCCAGTTCAAGTCCTGGACCACGTTTCAGAACCGAACTTAGGGCTCCAGAGCTTTGGGTTTGAAGCGGAGTCATGTTCCAAATACCAGGTTCTACGAGTTTCAACACGTTTATTCAAGATGAACAAAGCCATGAACAAGGAAAACCTGTGGGTGAAATGGAAAACTGAGACGTATTTGTAGTAGAACTGAAACACTTTGGTGTCAAATGTTGTTGAGATGCTTTAACTCAGTTCATCCTTTAATGACCGTGAATAAAAACAGACAAAAGGAACCGAAGAAGAACCAAGTCATGAAATCAGAGGCTGCACATGATCTGACCTTTGACGTCATCTGTCATTTTCACCTTTATGGTTGACGTCTTATTTCTTTCTTTGTGCATCTGTCGTGTTGTCTTTCCTTTGTTACTGTTTCATCAGTTCAAATCAGATGCACGACCAGACCAAATACAAATAGTGGATAATTCACCTCAAATGCATTCAAACCAAAGCCTGTTTGTAAAATGTACAGATATTTATGTTAAAGTTTAGGAAGGATCAGCTGCATTAGGACCCTGAGGAGGAGAGGGAGGAGGAGGAGGAGGAGGAGGAGGAGGAGGAAAACTAAGTCTGGAGGCAAAGAAAGACAAACGATGGCAGGGCAGATCAAATAAATCCAGAGACAGACAGAGAGACGCTGCAGAAACATTAAGGAACAGACTGAAGACAGACAGAGTGACAGCAGAGACACAGGCTGATAGAGACGAAGGTGGGGAGGGGGAGGGGAGGAGGGGGAGGAGAGGGGGAGGAGTCTGAGCAGGAGCAGATAAAACCAGAAGGAGGAGAGGAGGTCGTGGAAAAAGAGGAGGAGACAACGAACCACCCACTGAGGAACAAACCACCACTGTTGGACCCAGACTGTGGAAAAGGAAAGACAGGAAAGCGCCGACACACTGAGGAACACAAATAACCACAGAGGTGCATGATGGGAGCCGCCTAGCTCCACCAACTCCACAGCCAGCATGCTGCTCAGGTTAGCCCAGGGAAGGAGCCCCTCGGCTGGGGCAGGAGGCCAGCAACGGCCCCCTCTGCAGCTGGGGCTCAAGATGATGATGATGATGATGATGATGATGATGATGATGGTGGCGGCAGTGGGAGGGGCCAGTGCTGAGGCTGCAGAGAGCGAGGAAAGTCAGGAGATCCTGGAGGAGGACGAGACAGTCAGCGATGAGATCCTGGTAAGAAAAAGGTCTGGGTCTGAACAGGGTCTGAACCTGGTCTGTACAGGGTCTGAACCTGGTCTGCACAGGGTCTGAACATGGTCTGTACAGGGTCTGAACAGGGTCTGAACCTGGTCTGTACAGGGTCTGAACCTGGTCTGCACAGGGTCTGAACCTGGTCTGCACAGGGTCTGAACATGGTCTGTACAGGGTCTGAACAGGGTCTAAACAGGGTCTGAATCTGGTCTGAAGGGGGTCTAAACGGGGTCTGAACAGAATCTGAACAGGGTCTGAACAGGGTCTGAACAGGGTCTGAACCTGGTCTGAACCTGGTCTGTACAGGTTCTGAACATGGTCTGAACAGGGTCTGAACCTGGTCTAAACAGGGTCTGAACGGGGTCTGAACGGGGTCTGAACGGGGTCTGAACAGGGTCTGAACAGGGTCTGAACCTGGTCTAAACAGGGTCTGAACAGGGTCTAAACAGGGTCTGAACAGGGTCTAAACCTGGTCTAAACAGGGTCTGAACAGGGTCTAAACAGGGTCTGAATCTGGTCTGAACAGGGTCTAAACGGGGTCTGAACAGAATCTGAACAGGGTCTGAACAGGGCCTGAACAGGGTCTGAACAGGGTCTGAACCTAGTCTGAACAGGTTCTGAACAGGGTCTGAACGGGGTCTGAACAGGGTCTGAACCTGGTCTAAACAGGGTCTGAACGGGGTCTGAACGGGGTCTGAACAGGGTCTGAACAGGGCCTGAACATGGTCTAAACAGGGTCCGAACGGGGTCTGAACAGGGCCTTAACCAGGTCTAAACAGGGTCTAAACAGGGTCTGAACAGGGTCTAAACAGGGTCTGAACAGGGTCTACACAGGGCCTGAACAGGGTCTGAACAGGGTCTAAACAGGGTTTGAAGGGGGTCTGAACAGGGTCTGAAGGGGGTCTAAACAGGGTCTGAACAGGGTCTAAACAGGGTCTGAACAGGGTCTACACAGGGCCTGAACAGGGTCTGAACAGGGTCTAAACTGGCTCTCAACAGGGTCTGAACAGGGTCTGAACGGGGTCTGTACAGGGTCTGAACAGGGTCTACATGGGGTCTGTACAGGGTCTGAACAGGGTCTACATGGGGTCTGTACAGGGTCTGAACAGGGTCTAAACGGGCTCTCAACAGGGTCTGAACAGGGTCTGAACGGGGTCTGTACAGGGTCTGAACGGGGTCTGAACAGGGTCTAAACAGGGTCTACACAGGGTCTGAACCTGATGTAAACCTGGTCTAACCAGGGTCTGAACTGGATCGTTGACTTGCTTTGCTCTGTTTTGTTGTTGTCCAGGAACCGGTGACCTCTGACCTTTCCCGAGTGTCTCCTCTCAGCTCATGGCTGATCTTCAGAAGGAACTCCAACAAAGGGGAGAACAGGAG
This sequence comes from Sphaeramia orbicularis, assembly GCF_902148855.1. Classification (NCBI taxonomy): domain Eukaryota; kingdom Metazoa; phylum Chordata; class Actinopteri; order Kurtiformes; family Apogonidae; genus Sphaeramia; species Sphaeramia orbicularis. Next base: position 54,578,718 of record NC_043973.1, on the reverse strand, counting down.
AACCAAAGCATCTAGGAGGAGCTCCAAGGTCTGGATGATGTTCTGTTAACGCAGAGTATCCCAGAACCAGGTCTGGATGAGGTTCTGTTAACATAGATTAAACTGGAACCAGGTCTGGATGAGGTTCTGTTAATGCAGATTAAACTGGAACCAGGTCTGGATGAGGTTCTGTTAATGCAGATTAAACTGGAACCAGGTCTGGATGAGGTTCTGTTAATGCAGATTAAACTGGAACCAGGTCTGGATGAGGTTCTGTTAACGCAGATTATCCCAGAACCAGGTGTTTTGTGTCTTTGTCTGCAGCATGGTCTTCCTGGTCCTCCTGGACCTCCAGGACCACAGGGGCCTCCAGGACCCCCAGCGCCCCTCATACCCCAGGAACAGGAGCTAATCCAGAATCTGCAGCGCAAACTGAAAGGTGAGATTCCACAAAGACACAGACAAGGGTTTTATTAGAACTGACTGGTTTAAGTCAATGGAGCTGAACTACAACTCCCATAATACATTTCAGCAGAAAGCAGCCAATCACAGACTGTCGTGCAGTTAAGCATGATCTGTAGCTTCAGGTTGTTTGCATGATTAAAAAACATGAACAAAAAGACGCCATTAAAGATGCAACATGACGTCCAGGACGTAAAAGACCAAACGAGGTGTAAATGGAACAAACCTGGGACAGAGGGTCCAGGGTCTGTCCTCGTCTCCACACCAGGACCTTCTGAACCACATGAACCACCTCATCTGGATCCTCTGAATGTAGAGGAGCAACATCCAAAGTCCTCCACAAGACCCGATTCTTAACCCTATACCGAAGGCAGAACACAACCCCCCAGACCTCCACTGTGAACAAGACCACCACCATGACCAAGACCACCACCGTGAACAAGACCGCCACCGTGAACAAGACCACGACTGTGAACAGGACCACGACTGTGAACAAGACCACCACCGTGAACAAGACCAACAACGTGAACAAGACCACCACCGTGAACAAGACCAACAACGTGAACAAGACCACCACCGTGAACAAGACCACCACCGTGAACAAGACCACCACCGTGAACAAGACCAACAACGTGAACAAGACCACTACCGTGAACAAGACCACACTGTGAACAAGACCAACAACGTGAACAAGACCACTACCGTGAACAAGACCATGACTGTGAACAAGACCACTACCGTGAACAAGACCACACTGTGAACAAGACCAACAACGTGAACAAGACCACTACCGTGAACAAGACCATGACTGTGAACAAGACCACCACCTTGAAAAGGACCATGAACAGGACCATGGCAATCGTGGATCCTTCAATGGCAGCTAAGTGCTAATGCTAATACTAGGTGCTTTCTCTCATGTTTTGGTGGAAACGGTTCATTTGTAATCAGTATGTATCAGTATCAGTATTAGTATGATGAGTCCGAACCCAACCAGAACCAAACAGGTGAAGAGTCCAAACCCAACACCTTTCATTTTATCGAAACACATTTAGTTCCTGTGCATGAAAACCAGGCCGGGCCGAGGCCTCCTGGTGGTGTGGGTTGCCCCCATCCTCCCTGGTCTGTAGTGGACTGGTAAAGGGATATGGGTCTGTAGTGGGTCTGTATGTTGGTCTGTATAATCTCTGCTCTGTCTGGATGTCAGGCGTCTGTTTCAGTCTGTCTCAGTCTCTGTCCTTAATAGGCCTCATTCTGCAGTTCAGATCAGACTGGGCTCACACGCTCCATTCTTCACATTCCTTACATTCCTGAGCACTGATGGAGCGTCTTCACCGCAACTGAGGGATTCTGATTAACCTTCCTCCTCTTCCTCTTCCTCCTTCTCCTCTTCTTCCCCCTCTTCCTCTTCCTCCTCCCTCTCTTCCTCCTCCTCCCTCTCCTCTTCCTCCTCTTCTTCCCCCTCTTCCTCCCCCCCTCCTCCCAGACATGGCCACTGCTGGAGGAGTGTGTCTTCTGTGTGATGGTCCTCCTCGGGTGTCCACGTCGTTCCTCGGTCGCCTCCTTCAGACCATCTCCATCCCACGCCGGAGCCTCCTGGAGCTTCAGTCATATGGAAAGGTCACATAAACACCAACAGACACACCACCTTTAATTCTACCGCTCCATTATCTGAAAAGAATGTGTGCACACCTTGATTTGCCTGAGGCTGGAGAAGATCAACTACCAAAGCTCATACATACAGTGTCCCTTTGGCGTTTCTACTAAAATGCAACTAGAAAAACGCAAAGATGACTTTACTTGTTCCCACTCTGAATTCCTCTGAACCTCTGACCTTTGACCCTGCAGCCGCTGGACTCTGAGCACAGCCTCCAGAGGGGTCAGAGCTTTAACACCAGCACCGGCCGATACACCGCTCCACTGTCGGGCTTTTACCAGATCACAGCCAGCCTACTGATTGGTAAGAACTGCTGATTGGTCCTCTAGTACAGGTGGAGGTCAGGTGGGAGGCGGAGTTATGTCACTGACGTTTCACCTTGACACTAAGCTAGCATTAGCATTAGCTCACCTGTCATGTCTTCCTCATCTCTGCTGATGGATGGATGGATGGATGGATGGATGGATGGATGGATGGATGGCAGACAGACCTGTGTGGCTGATGGACATGTCCTCACCTGTGTCCTCACCTGTGTCCTCAGACTCAGGGGACCGGCTCCAGGTTCGTCTCAGGGACAGTGTCCGAGCAGCGATCTGCATCGAGTCCCTGTGTCAGAGTAACCTGTACGTTTGCAGACGTTCCTTCATCCTCACAAACGTTTCTGTTTTACCTGAGCGATCCTTATCTGCCGGGAGGTCATGTGACTGCTTTACTTTTTGTGGTCAGGTCAGTGGAGTCGGTGATGGGTGTGGCTGTTGCCGGGGGAACGTTCAGCCTCCTCCTGACAGGAACTCTGTACCTTCAGGTGAGAAATCCAACCCTTCTGCTGGTATCCTTCACATCAGCTCCATTTGAGTCAGCTTTTACAAAGGTCAAGATGTTTCCATTTGTATGACATGGAATTAGTATGACCATGTGACCTGTGACCTCTGACCTGTTGTTTGTGTGACCTGTGATCTTTTCTTTATGTGACCTGTGACCTCTGACCTTTTGTTTATGTGACCTGTGGTTTGTGTGACCTGTTGTTTATGTTACCTGTGACCTCTGACCTGTTGTTTGTGTGACCTGTGGTTTATGTGACCTCTGACCTGTTGTTTATGTGACCTGTGACCTCTGACCTGTTGTTTATGTGACCTGTGACCTCTGACCTGTTGTTTATGTGATCTGTGACCTCTGACCTATTGTTTGTGTGACCTGTGACGTCTGACCTGTTGTTTGTGTGACCTGTTGTTTGTGTGACCTGTGACCTCTGACCTGTTGTTTGTGTGACCTGTTGTTTATGTGACCTGTGACCTCTGACCTTCTGTTTATGTGACCTGTGACGACCTGTTGTTTATGTGACCTGTTGTTTATCGGACGTCTGACCTGTTGTTTGTGTGACCTGTTGTTTATGTGACCTGTGACCTCTGACCTTCTGTTTATGTGACCTGTGACCTCTGACCTGTTGTTTGTGTGACCTGTGACCTCTGACCTGTTATTTATGTGAACTGTGACCTCTGACCTGTTGTTTGTGTGACCTCTGACCTTTTCTTTATGTGACCTGTTGTTTGTGTGACCTGTGACCTCTGACCTGTTGTTTGTGTGACCTCTGACCTTTTCTTTATGTGACCTGTTGTTTGTGTGACCTGTGACCTCTGACCTGTTGTTTATATGACCTGTGGTTTATGTGACCTGTTGTTTATGTGACCTCTGACCTGTTGTTTGTGACCTCTGACCTGTTGTTTATGTGACCTGTGACCTCTGACCTGTTGTTTATGTGACCTCTGACTTGTTGTTTATGTGACCTGTTGTTTGTGTGACCTCTGACCTGTTGTTTATCTGACCTGTTGTTTATGTGACCTCTGACCTGTTGTTTATCTGACCTGTTGTTTGTGTGACCTGTGACCTCTGACCTCTTGTTTATGTGACCCGTTGTTTGTGACCCGTTGTTTGTGACTTGTTGTTTGTGTGACCTGTGACCTCTGACCTGTTGTTTATGTGACCTGTGGTTTGTGTTACCTGTGACCTCTGACCTGTTGTTTATCTGACCTGTTGTTTATGTGACCTCTGACCTGTTGTTTATCTGACCTGTTGTTTGTGTGACCTGTGACCTCTGACCTGTTGTTTATGTGACCCATTGTTTGTGACTTATTGTTTGTGTGACCTGTGACCTCTGACCTGTTGTTTATCTGACCTGTTGTTTATGTGACCTGTGGTTTGTGTTACCTGTTGTTTATGTTACCTGTGACCTCTGACCTGTTGTTTGTGTGACCTGTGGTTTATGTGACCTCTGACCTGTTGTTTATGTGACCTGTGACCTCTGACCTGTTGTTTATGTGACCTGTGACCTCTGACCTGTTGTTTATGTGATCTGTGACCTCTGACCTATTGTTTGTGTGACCTGTGACATCTGACCTGTTGTTTGTGTGACCTGTTGTTTGTGTGACCTGTGACCTCTGACCTGTTGTTTGTGTGACCTGTTGTTTATGTGACCTGTGACCTCTGACCTTCTGTTTATGTGACCTGTGACGACCTGTTGTTTATGTGACCTGTTGTTTATCGGACGTCTGACCTGTTGTTTGTGTGACCTGTTGTTTATGTGACCTGTGACCTCTGACCTTCTGTTTATGTGACCTGTGACCTCTGACCTGTTGTTTGTGTGACCTGTGACCTCTGACCTGTTGTTTATGTGAACTGTGACCTCTGACCTGTTGTTTGTGTGACCTCTGACCTTTTCTTTATGTGACCTGTTGTTTGTGTGACCTGTGACCTCTGACCTGTTGCTTGTGTGACCTCTGACCTTTTCTTTATGTGACCTGTTGTTTGTGTGACCTGTGACCTCTGACCTGTTGTTTATGTGACCTGTGGTTTATGTGACCTGTTGTTTATGTGACCTCTGACCTGTTGTTTGTGACCTCTGACCTGTTGTTTATGTGACCTGTGACCTCTGACCTGTTGTTTATGTGACCTCTGACTTGTTGTTTATGTGACCTGTTGTTTGTGTGACCTCTGACCTGTTGTTTATCTGACCTGTTGTTTATGTGACCTCTGACCTGTTGTTTATCTGACCTGTTGTTTGTGTGACCTGTGACCTCTGACCTCTTGTTTATGTGACCCGTTGTTTGTGACCCGTTGTTTGTGACTTGTTGTTTGTGTGACCTGTGACCTCTGACCTGTTGTTTATCTGACCTGTTGTTTATGTGACCTGTGGTTTGTGTTACCTGTGACCTCTGACCTGTTGTTTATCTGACCTGTTGTTTATGTGACCTCTGACCTGTTGTTTATCTGACCTGTTGTTTGTGTGACCTGTGACCTCTGACCTGTTGTTTATGTGACCCATTGTTTGTGACTTATTGTTTGTGTGACCTGTGACCTCTGACCTGTTGTTTATCTGACCTGTTGTTTATGTGACCTGTGGTTTGTGTTACCTGTGACCTCTGACCTGTTGTTTATCTGACCTGTTGTTTATGTGACCTCTGACCTGTTGTTTATCTGACCTGTTGTTTGTGTGACCTGTGACCTCTGAGCTGTTGTTTATGTGACCCGTTGTTTGTGACCCGTTGTTTGTGACTTGTTGTTTGTGTGACCTGTGACCTCTGACCTGTTGTTTATCTGACCTGTTGTTTATGTGACCTGTGGTTTGTGTTACCTGTGACCTCTGACCTGTTGTTTATCTGACCTGTTGTTTATGTGACCTCTGACCTGTTGTTTATCTGACCTGTTGTTTGTGTGACCTGTGACCTCTGACCTGTTGTTTATCTGACCTGTTGTTTGTGTGACCTGTGACCTCTGACCTGTTGTTTATGTGACCCGTTGTTTGTGACTTATTGTTTATGTGACCTGTGACCTCTGACCTGTTGTTTATCTGACCTGTTGTTTATGTGACCTGTTGTTTGTGTGACCCGTGACCTCTGACCTGTTGCCCTGTGCAGGCGGGGGAGTACGTGTCCATCTTTGTGGACAATGCCACCGGCTCGTCCCTCAGCGTCCTCCAGGACTCATTGTTCTCTGGGATTCTACTTGGGGTCTGATGTGGATCCGTGGCCTGGATCAGGGAAACCGGACAGATGAGGTGCCGGACAAATGTGGTGGTTGTTTTGTCCACAGCTGGACGTTAGATGAGGACATGCTGGACTGAGACCTGAAGGTATTGCATTTGATATTAAACTCGGGGTGGTCAGGAGACACCCTGAAAACAGGCGGACAGGTTGGGGTTTCCAGAACCTGAAAGCAGCGTCAACAACGAGACTGATGATCAGTGGAGGATCTACACACAGGCTTATTGAACACCATCTAATGGACAGGAGAGGAAGTGCAGCTGGTGGACGCTTCAGCACATGCAGACCAGATGTTCCATGAACCGTCACCCACAGCAGAACCTCCTCAGATGTTCTTTGAACCTTCACCTCCTGCAGAACCTCCTCAGATGTTCCCAGAACCATCACCCACAGCAGAACCTCCTTAGATGTTCCATGAACCGTCATCCACAGCAGAACCTCCTCAGATTTTCCATGAACCATCACCCACAGCAGAACCTCCTCAGATTTTCCATGAACCGTCACCCACAGCAGAACCTCCTCAGATGTTCCGTGAACCGTCACCCACAGCAGAACCTCCTCGGATGTTCCGTGAACCGTCACCCACAGCAGAACCTCCTCAGATGTTCCGTGAACCGTCATCCACAGCAGAACCTCCTCAGATGTTCCGTGAACCGTCACCCACAGCAGAACCTCCTCAGATGTTCCGTGAACCGTCACCCACAGCAGAACTTCCTCAGATGTTCCATGAACCGTCACCCACAGCAGAACTTCCTCAGATGTTCCATGAACCATCAGCTCCAGCAGAACCTCCTCCTCCCTTTCCTCATATTTATTGATATAAACAGGTTGTGAATAATTATGACAATAAAGTTTTTACTTGTTGACATATTATCGTTCAACCTCCAACTTTGTGTCTTTAACCTTGTTTTCACCCATAAATTCACTAAGAAACTAAGACTGTTCCACCTTTGGTTCTGAGGCCCCCTGTGGATCTGAGGCCACCTGTGGTTCTGATGTTCTGAGGTCCTTCGCTCTGATGTTCTTCACTCTGATGTTCTTCTTTCTGATGTTTTTGTTCTGATGTTCTTTGTTCTGACGTCCTTCGTTCTGACGTCCTTCTTTCTGATATTCTTCGTTGTGATGTTCTTCGCTTTGATGTTCTTCGTTCTGATGTTCTTCATTCTGAGGTCCTTCATTCTGATGTTCTTCATTCTGAGGTCCTTCATTCTGAGGTCCTTCATTCTGATGTTCTTCATTCTGAGGTCCTTCATTCTGATGTTCTTCATTCTGAGGTCCTTCATTCTGATGTTCTTCGTTGTGATGTTCTTCAGCCTTCACATCCTATTCCATTTCTGCTGCACAAACACAACCACCACAAACGTTGCCGTTCTCTTCAGTGTGGTTCTGTAAATGCACACAGACTTAGATGTTCTGGACATATTTGTCTCACTGTTTAGAGCCTGTCCTTGTGCTGTGGGACAGAAGACACTGGATCCGTCCACACATCCCCTGCTTTGACACAAACACAGGGTTTGGAGGCGGAGCCACATGACATCATCAGAACTCAAAGTGGAACAGAATGTTTGGTATCAGCCTACGGACACACACAGGTCCAGACCCGGGTCCAAGTCCCAGGTCCAGGTCCCTGGTCCAAGTCCCAGTTCTAGGTCCAGACCTGGGTCCAGGTCCAGACTGGTGTGTGTCAGTCCCCCCTAACCAGTCACTTCGTCCGTCCACACTGAGCTCCATTTAACATCAGAGGAAGTCTGTTCTGTTTATTCCAGAACACTGTACCCCACCAAGGTAGACCCCCACCACACACACACACACACACACACACACACACACACACACACACCCCTGACACCAACCCCCCCTAATCAATCAACACCAAAATGTAATCATTTGTTCCTTGTGCCAGTATCAACATTTCCTGAAAATTTAATGAAAATCCTCTTATAACAGACAGACAGACAAACAAACAAATGAACAAACAGACAAATAAATAAACAGACAAACAGACAGACAAACCCTGATGAAACATCAGCTTGTTCCGTTCTTTGGTGGAGGTAAAAACACACAAACATACATGAGGTCGACTTTGGTCTTTAATTATAATAGACTCTATATTTTGAGATTTTGTTTCTAATCATGTTTTTTCCTTTTTTCTCTGTATTAAAGAACAAACAAAGGCACGGGTGCAAATAGGACTAAATACATAGATATCAACAACCATCAAGACTGCACATTTTTGGAGACAGAAAAATAAAAAATAAAATAAATTGTGTGTGTGTGTGTGTGTGTGTGTGGGGGGGGGGGGGGGGGGCAAGGTTATTATCATGAACGAAAACTAACAAAATGACGAAAACTAGAATTGAAAAAACATTTTCATTAACTGAAATAAATAAAAACTACATAAGAAAAAAACGATAACTAACTGAAACTGTATTGTGTGTTTACAAAACTGACTAAAACGTCTAAAAATTATGGATAAAATTCCCTTCGTTTTCGTCTTTGTCAATGTCGGACTGATACAAAATCGATTTATTTTGCTCTAGCAATTTTAGCTGCTGGCACCATTTGATATTTAACGGTCCGTCACTTGTGGTTTCCAGTCGTCTTCTGGTCCCCACTCTACCTGAAAACATGGAGACTAAAGTTTGGAGAAAGCAGCAGAGTCCTGTCTGGGATTTATTTGAATACAACGGAGAAGAAGAGAAAAGAGACGACAAAACTAAAATTAATACTAAAACTAAGCATTTAGATAAAAGTGAAAACTAATAAAAACTAGCAAAGCTGCTCTAAAAACGAATTAAAATGAACTGAATTAGAGGAAAAAAAAAGGCAAAACTAAATAAAACTAAACTATAATGAAAAATCCAAAACTTAGAACCTTGGTGTGTGGGGTGGGGGGGTGGGGGGTTAGAGGGGTCAAACTGTGGTTCTACAGAAGTTTCCAGAACAGCTGAACCTGTTGGTGGAAGTTGGACCATTGAAGTGGGAGAACTGGAAAAGTCACACTTGAAAAGAGTTCAATCCCTCCAATGTATTAGAAAAGACTGTGGGGAAATGAAACCAAAGTGATTATTATTCAAAAAAGATTTGAGCCAATTAATGCTGAAGGTTCCATTTAAAGAGTTGGTTGAAGACCACCGTCCTCATATTCTTTAGTCATTTCAATTGTTAATGGAGTGGATTTTCTTTTTCTAAATATAATCCAAATGAATCGGATTCTGTTTTTTTAATAACACTATTAGGAAGAGTTACGGAATCCTGTGGACAGATCCATGTGGACAGACGCTCCAGTTTGGGTCCAAATATACAAATATAAAGGAGCTACCGGTAATGTTCAGTTCAGTTCAGTCTGTTTCTGTCCTACTGTCCAAATGTTCAGGGTTCTAATTCAATGGGATCTTTAGAGTTTTAGGATTTCCTCTGAACACTCTGAGCTTCTGTGAACTGACATCAGCTCACATTTATTTAGGCTTCATTCGAACGCTGATGATTAGAGAAGAATTCAATAGTTTTCAATATTTGGGGAATTTCTGATGCATGTTTGGTAAAGGTTGTGGAGTCATCTGGGACGTGGACTGGACCTCCAAGAACATCCAGTGGAATGGTACTAGAACTGTGGAGGAGAACAGAAAGCATCTGTGAAGTGGTTCTAAACAGAACATGACAGAGGGGACAGAAGGGACAGAGGAGACAGAGAAGATGGAGTGGACAGAGGAGATGGAGGGGACAGAGGAGATGGAGGGGACAGAGGAGATGGAGTGGACAGAGGAGATGGAGTGGACAGAGGAGATGGAGGGGACAGAGGAGATGGAGGGGACAGAGGAGATGGAGTGGACAGAGGAGATGGAGGGGACAGAGGAGATGGAGGGGACAGCCTTGATCAGCTGATGGGAGATGTCCACTCTGAGGACAGACTGAACTATTCCTGAACTTTGGACCAAATCCAAGTGACTTTAAAGGTTCCAGATGAATATGTGCTCAGTAGAACCCAAAGCCGTGTCCAGTTAACCCTTTGTCCTCCAGTCATGTCCAGATGAACCTTATTCTGGATGGATCTGCCCTTCATTAAACTGAGTCTCTTAGAACTGGATCAAACTTTGTCTTCAGTCTGTTCACATAAATTAATGTTTTAATTTTATAATCACTATTTAATAGAGTAATGGGTCTAAGATGATCTAGAACCTTCAGGTCTAGGTTTGGGGATTAAAGTAAGAACACCTCGTTTCATAGATGGGGACACAATCAACAAAGAATCATTAAAATGAACAAAATGTGGAAAACAATAACGAAATGAAGAAATTTAACAACAAAATAAAAACACATGAAGTCATGACCAAATGAAGAACAGAACGAAAGGAAATGAAACAATACTCCAAAAATGTGAAGACTAATCAAGCAAAAGGAGAAAAATGTATATATATGTAAAAGAAATATGTGTGATAAGACTAGTCTATACATGAAAACATCAGATCAACACTTTGGGTTTAAATTCATCTGATTCAAAATAGATTCAACACATTTAATCTGAGGATGAGCAGGAAGAAACTGTAGAGCAGACCAAGAACATCCACCGTATGTAGACCAGGACTGGGACTGAGACTGGGACCAGGACCGAGACTGGGACCAATACTAGGACAGAGACAGGGATCAGGACCGGGACTGGGACCAGTACCAGGACGGAGACAGGGACCAGGACTGGGACCGAGACTGGGACCAGGACCGAGACTAATACCAGGACAGAGACAGGGACCGGAACCGAGACTGGGACCAATACCAGGACGGAGACAGGGACCAGGACTGGGACCGAAACTAGGACCAGGACCGAGACTGGGACGAGGACCGTGACTGGAACCAATACCAGGATGGAGACAGGGACCAGGACTGGGACCGAAACTAGGACCAGGACCGAGACTGGGACGAGGACCGTGACTGGAACCAATACCAGGATGGAGACAGGGACCAGGACCAGTACCAGGACAGAGACAGGGACCAGGACCAGTACCAGGACAGAGACAGGGACCAAGACCGGGACTGGGACCAGGACCGAGACTGGGACTGGTACCAGGACGGAGACAGGGATCAGGACCGGGACAGGGACCAGGACCGAGACTGGGACCGGTACCGGGATGGAGACAGGGACCAGGACCGAGACTGCAAGGCTTGCACTAGCCTATCGCCACATCGCCATTGGCAATGCATTTTCCTGGTTGGCGAAGTTGTTTTCAACCTGTGTAGCCACAGTGGTGAAGGTATTTTACCACTTACGGAAGCGTGACATTCACAGTTAAGTGCAGCAGGTACGCTGTGGAGGAGTAATGTCAGCAGTGTGGAGATTTTTCAAAATAAATGATGGTGATAAAAGTAACGCTGACTGCAAGTAACGTTACAGACACAGAAAGATACGGATGCAGCGTTCTGTCCGTCCTCTGCGTACATTTCATCTGTTTTCCAGGTGCTGGCAGATGCGTACACAGACAGAGAATACCACCGGGGGTACAGAGTGGTGCAGACCGCCACCAGCAGTAGAAAACGAAAGTTATCGCTCATTTCTCTATTCTCTGTCTGCTGATGCTAAGTTTTTAAACCTTACCAGCGAAAACGCTGCAATATAAGTATCACATTAATGTTGCCTCTGTCGTCTCCATGTTTGTTATTACTGGCTTTGTTCTTCTTCTCAGAAACTTTACTCTTCTTTGTGGTATTTGTCCAGTATGGTTAATTAAGAGCGGCGCCCCCTGGTGGATTAATTGAGAAACATTCATTCCACTGGTAAATTTATTTTATATTGAATCTCATACTGAATCTCATGAACATCAGTGGTCAGAATAACTGTATTTGTAAGTCTATCATTTATTGTTTTGTTATACATTAAAATAGAAATAAAAATAGTTTAGATGAAAATGTTGACTTAAGTTAATTTTTTATGATTTTCTTGTATGAAACTGAAGCCAGACTGAACATATTTTTAAACTCAAAATGCACCAGAATGCAGGAAAAAGACTTCATTTTTCCCAAAATTTCCTGGATGAGCTATCCTTGTTGCCGCGGTCTGCTACGTGCCCCACTGCTGGGACCCAGACTGGACCCAGACTGGACCCAGACTGGACCCAGACTGGCTGTGGCTTTCTGTGGCTACACTCATGTCTACTAATGTAGCCACAGTGGCAATATCTTTCATTTTCCTAGTGCAAGCACAGGACTGGGACTGGTACCAGGATGGAGACAAGGGACCAGGACCAGGGCTAGGACTGGGCCTGAGATTGGGACCAGGACTGGGGGACAGGCCGGGTTCAGAACCTGAAGGTGAACCCTGAGCCCCCAGGGGTTCTTTTGGGGGGCTTCCTGGTTTCATCTGGGATCAGTCCAGACCCTTTAAAACCTCGGTGCGTTTCCACTGACATCACCCAGAAAACATGGACCCTGGTTAAAAGACCTCGTAGGGGGTGGGACTTTTCACATTCCCTGAAATCTTGGGGGTGGGGCTGTGTGTTGAAGAACACTGATTGGTGGAACACACTGTCAGCGTTCCTCACTTCCATTCACCCTCCATGTTTAAACCACTCTGAACTGGTTTATTCCAGTTCTAGTACTGGTCTTTAGTAGTCTGTACTGGTTTGTAGAGGTCTGTGGTGGTCCTCAGCCTGTAGTGGTCTGTGGCGGACTGTGGTGGTCTGTGGCGGTCCGCAGCCTGTGGTGGACTGTGGCGGTCTGTGGTGGACTGTGGTGGTCCTCAGCCTGTGTTGGTCTGTGGTGGTCCTCAGCCTGTGGTGGTCTGTGGTGGTCCTCAGCCTGTGTTGGTCTGTGGTGGTCCTCAGCCTGTGGTGGTCTGTGGTGGTCCTCAGCCTGTGGCGGACTGTGGTGGTCCTCAGCCTGTGGCGGACTGTGGTGGTCCTCAGCCTGTGGTGGTCTGTGGTGGACTGTGGCTGTCGTCAGCCTGTGGTGGTCTGTGGTGGTACTCAGTCTGTGGTGGTCTGTGGTGGACTGTGGTGGACTGCGGCGGTACTCAGTCTGTGGTGGACTGCGGCAGTCCTCAGCCTGTGGTGGTCTGTGGTGGACTGTGGCGGTCCTCAGCTTGTGGTGGTCGGTGGCGGTACTCAGCCTGTGGTGGTCTGTGGTGGACTGTGGTGGACTGTGGTGGTCCTCAACCTGTGGTGGTCTGTAGTGGACTGTGGTGGTCCTCAGTCTGTGGTGGTCTGTGGTGGACTGTGGTGGTCTGTGGCGGTCCTCAGCTTGTGGTGGTCGGTGGCGGTACTCAGCCTGTGGTGGTCTGTGGTGGACTGTGGTGGTCCTCAACCTGTGGTGGTCTGTAGTGGACTGTGGTGGTCCTCAGTCTGTGGTGGTCTGTGGTGGACTGTGGTGGTCTGTGGCGGTCCTCAGCCTGTAGCGGAAGTGGACATCTTTAGTGGGCTGCAGGATCCCGAGTCCAGCTCGGCTACAGTCCAGCGTGGTGCGCTGTTGGTGGTCCAGGTCCAGGTCAAAGTAGACCAGCAGGAGACACAGGAACTGTTTGATCTCATTGATGGCGAAGTGTCGTCCGGGACACATGGTGGATCCGGATCCAAACGGCATCAGGTAGAACTTGAGCCTCTGTCCGTCTTTGTAGAAGTCCGTCCTCTCTCTGCCGTCCACGAGGAAACGGTCGAACCGGAACGACTGACGGGACACAAACAGGGAGGGACAGGGAGTTAGGGTGCACCTACCTGGACCACATGGACCAGGTCCCACTATGACACTGGTACTGACCCTGTCCATTCTACCAGGCACCATTTTGGATCAAACCCAGTAAAGTTTCCACGATAAAACTTCCATAAGTCCATTTGTTCATGTTCTTGGGACTGGTCACATGACCAGTCACATGACCATCCTTAATTCTATTCATATGAAAAAGAAAAAAAAAAAAAGAAAAACGAAGGGGAAAAAAACAATCTGGGTCTCCAGAACCAAATTCAGGTTCTATCTGACCTCTGACCTTAGAACAACTGTTAGGGTTCTATCTGACCTTAGAACAACAGTACCTGCGGGTCTTCGTAGACCTCCGGGTCCATGTGCACACTCTGCGGGTACAGGGCGATGATGTCCCCCTTGCGGACTGCCACGCTCCGCTCTGAGTCCAGCCTCAGGTGGAAGTCCTCCTCGACCACCCGGATGTTCATGGACGCTGTGGACAGACGCAGGCTCTCATTGATGGCGCTCTCTGTGGAGGGAAGTGGCAGAGTTACCACGGCGACCACGGGTGAACGCCATAGTCGAGGTGGAGCTTTACAAAGATGAACCACATGTTTGTATCTAACGAGGAGATGTGTAGAAACCCCGCCCTCAAGAGTTCATCACATGGACTCGTAGCATTCAGGATCTGGACCAGGACTTGTGGTGCGTTCAGGTCCTTCACCGCTCACGTAAGTCACAACATTCAGAGAACAATGAGTTATGAAAGCGTACCCAGGTACAGGAGCCGGTCCAGCTGGTCCCTGCTCAGGACTATGTCCCTATCACAGCAGATCTGGACCCCGCTCTGGTTCAGGACATCCTGGATCTCCTGACGGACCGTCTGCAGGGCCTCGGGGTGACTCATCAGGTAGTACATGGACCAGAAGGTGGCGGGGGCCGTGTTCCCCACCGCTGCCCACAGGATGGCAAAGTGATGAGCTGAGGAAAACCAGACCACATGAGACCACATGAGCCACACCAGACCCACACCAGACCCAGACCAGACCCATAGCAGTCCCACATCAGACCCAGACCAGACCCACATCAGACCCAGACCAGATTCACACCAGACCCACAACAGACCCACGTCCGACCCAGACCAGACTGGAGGTAGTTCTCGTACCTGCTTTGTCCATGTCCTTCAGTGTGTCGTACTGGTCGAAGGTCTCCGCTCGTTGCTGGATGAACTTGGACCTGTTGGACCACTGGGACATCTTCTGCGGCAGGAAGTGATTGATGAGTTTGAGCCGCGTGGCCTCGGTGTTTCCCAGCAGCCACAGGGGCGTCTGGGCAATGAGCAGAGGGAACATGGTGTCAAAGCGGAGGAAGTCATCCTTCATGGGGCCCATTCCGGGATGGCGCCAGCCCGATGGCGGACGCCCGTACATGGTCAGGAACGTAGCCTCAAACATGACCGAAGTGCAGAAGTCGTACGCGAGGCCCGTCCTCCAATGGTCTGAAGCCTCATTCAGGTAGTCCTGACGGAAGACCGCCATCAGGTTCGCCATCATGCTCTCTGTCAGCAGGGTGAGGTTGGACCCCTGGAGGAGATGGAAGGAAGAGCTGATCTTGTCCCCGAGACCCGGGAACCTGACGTCATCCACGGGCGGATATCCGAAGGTGTACGGAGCCACCACGTTAGTGAACTTGTGGAAGTCCAGCTGTCGGCCATGTTTGATGATGTTGGGGTACATTAACGGGTTCATGATGAAGGTCATGTAGTTACCTGCAGAGGACGGAGTGAAGACGAGTGAAGAGACAGGGGACATGGTTCAGTCTGAGATGGACTCTGAACCCGGAAGCCTGAAAACAGAGACTGTCAAACTGGACCACCTGTGGCCTGAATTCAGATCCACCCTTCACAATAAAAGCCTCTGTACCAAGGAGACAGCGAGGGGACAACAAGGGGACTGTGGGGGGACAATGAGGAGACAGTGAGGGGATAATGAAGGGACAACGAGGAGACAACAAGGAGACACTGAGGGGACTATGGGGGGACAACGAAGGGGCTATGGGGGTACAACGAGGGGACAGTGAGGGGATAATGAGGAGACTATAGGGGGACAATGAGGGAACAATGAGGGGACTATGGGGGAACAATGGGGGGACAACAAGGGGATAATGAGGGGACAACAAGAGGACAACAAGTCACCAAGGGGATGATGAGGGCACAACAAAGAGAGAAGGGGACACAGAGGAGACAGTGACATTTCCAGAAAAAACCTTGTGAGTGTAAAGTTATAATTAATAATATACGAAGTGAATATATTTATATAGTTTCTGCAGAGAAAGGACTGAAGACAACAGAAGATGCAGTGAAGACGAGTGAAGATGACTGAAAACGACTGAAGACAACTGGACTGAAGACGCAGTGAGAGGACGTGAGGACGACAAAAACCCTGTTCAATTCATTCACAGTGAGTAAAGGACAGTTGGACCTGGAGACGGACACTTTTAGGACCCAACAGAACCAGAACTGAAGTATAGGGACTCAAACATTGAGATCTGACACCTGACCCTGGTCCTGGTCCTGACCCTGGTCCGGACCCTTGTCTTCTTCTCAAACATTATCAGCAGAAACAAAACTAATGCTCGAGCACTGTTTTCTACTGTTGACAGACTAACAAACCCCCCTGTGGTAATAGCACCTGAACTTCACTCTGCCAGGGCCAGCAATGACTTTGCTTTGTTCTTCACAGAGAAAATTCAGCACATTAGACAGGCCGTGAATTCCTCAACACCAGGTTCAGGATCTGTGCTGTCTAAAAACCATTTAAACACCCTGACGCAGTTTAATCCAATCAATGACAAAAATCTGGAGGACATTCTACACCAACTGAGCTCTTCTTATTGCTGTCTACATGTTTTACCCACAGATTTTTTCAAAAAAGTTTCACACATCATGGCATCTGACCTGTTACAGATTGTAAACGTGTCTCTAAGCTCAGGAGTCTTCCCACAGACCCTGAAAACAGCTGTTATTAAGCCACTCCTAAAGAAGAACACTCTAGAAAAGACCTCAATGAACAACTACAGGCCGATATCAAATCTTCCTTTTTTAGGTAAAATCATTGAAAAGGCTCCAGTGTCCCAACAGCTGAATTACTTCTTAACAGTCAACAGCTGCTTTAACGTCTTTCAGTCAGGTTTTAGACCACATCACAGCACTGAGACAGCTCTGCTCAAAGTATTTAATGACATTCGCTTAAACACAGATCATGGCAGATCTTCAGTTTTAGTGTTACTGGACCTTAGTGCTGCATTCGACACAGTCGACCATGATATATTACTTGATCAACTGGAAAATTGGGTGGGACTATCTGGCACAGTTCTTGATTGGTTTGCATCCTACTTAAAGGGCAGGGATTATTTTGAGTCAATAGGTAACTTCAAATCTGAGCAGACCAAAATTACATGTGGAGTCCCCCAAGGCTCCATCCTGGGGCCCCTTCTGTTCAACATCTACATGCTTCCACTGGCTCAGATCATAGAAAAAAACAAAATAGATTACCATAACTATGCAGATGACACACAGCTCTACATTTCAATGTCCCCAGGTGACCATAGCCCCATACAAGCACTGGGTAAATGCATGGCGCAAATATCTGAATGGATGGGCCATAACTTTCTTCAGTTAAACAGAGAAAAAACTGAGGTAGTTGTTTTTGAATCCAAGGAGGAGCGTCTTAGAATCAGCATACAGCTCCAGTCACTTCAGTTAAAAACCTCAGACCAGGCCAGGAATTTGGGTGTTGTCATGGATTCAGACCTGAATTTTAAAAACCACATACAAACAATTATAAAGTCAGCTTACTATCACCTCAAGAACATTTCTAGGATTAAAGGACTGATGTCGCAGCAGGACCTTGAAAAACTTGTCCATGCATTTATCTTTAGTCGAGTTGACTACTGTAACAGTATCTTCTCTGGTCTGCCTAAAAAGTCTATCCGACGACTGCAACTGGTCCAGAATGCTGCTGCTCGAGTTCTCACTAAGACCAAGAGAGTGGACCACATCAGCCCAGTTCTGAGGTCTCTACATTGGCTCCCTGTCTCTCAGAGAACAGACTTTAAAATTCTCTTACTAGCATACAAAAAACTGAATGGTTTAGGCCCAAAATACATCAGAGACCTTCTAGTCCAGTATGAACCATCCAGACCACTCAGGTCATCTGGTGCAGGTCTGCTCTGTGTTCCCAAAGTCAGAACTAAACATGGAGAATCAGCGTTCAGTTTCTATGCTCCGTATATCTGGAACAAACTACCAGAAAATATCAGGTCTGCTGAGAGTCTGAGTTCTTTTAAGTCAAGGTTAAAGACTCACCTGTTCACTGCTGCCTTTGACTAAAAGGCTTTTGACTTTTTAAATTTTATATTCTCTTTGAAACTCTGCACTGCAACTCTTACTTTAATATGTGTTTTTTTGTTGTTGTTGTTTTTTTGTTTTTTTTATGTGTTGTATTCCTACTTGCTGTTTTTAATCACCTTTTACATGTTTCTTTTATAATGTTTTAAATGTGTTTCTTTTTGTTTCTTTTATTTCAATTTCCTGTGTGAAGCACCTTGAATTGCCTTGTTGCTGAAATGTGCTATACAAATAAACTTGCCTTGCCTTGCCTTGGTCCTGGTCTGGACCCTGTAGATCATGTGGTTCACTGGCGGCCTGGTTGAACTTCCTGTAAGTTCTCCAATAATGTGTGGCTGTGACCTTTGACCCCAGACTCTCACCTTTGATGTAGACAGTGAAGACGTCTCCATGCCTCCTCCTCTGCTCTTCCAGAAATGCATGTGCATCTTTTCTGAACTCCAGAGCTTTTCCCAGGTACGGGATCCAGCCGGTGATGAGCGGCGGTTCTCCGACCCTCCTGAAGAACAAACCCAAAAACAGACAACGACTCAGAACCAACAGACCTCTGTCCAACAGGAGACAGAACCCAGGCCATTCCTGTCCTTCACTGGACCCTCAGGGGGACCACAAGCCGCCATTGGGAACCGCTGACATCTGAAACCTGAACGCAGACAAAGGCTGACACCCTGACCCACTTAAACCACCGACACCTCTGTTCAGGACTGGAAACGGACACGGGTGACCTGAAAACCCTGAACACACACACACACACACCTCCCCAAAGGGGTGCCAAGGGCTACTGTTTTTGGTTTGTTTGTTTGTTTGTTTGTTTGTTTGTTTGTTTACACTTTAGCAGTAAAACTGTTGGTTGAATTCCTACCTAATTGGGTTTATAGATTAGCACTGACCCAGAACAGATGTGGTTGCAGTTTGGTTAAAGGAGGTAAAAGGTCACATTTTTATGAATTTTCCAAATCTTTTTTCCCCATTTACTTATGATGGAGGACATGTGTCTATGATGACATCAGCTGGACTGATGCCAAAGTAAGCTACAGTAGGTGAGGGGCGGGGTTTGTTGGTCCTGGCCCCACTGTGTTGTCAGGTCAAATCCATAAGAATTGTCCGAACACATAAACTCCCTTAGTTTGATTATTCACCTTAAAATGTCAAAGTCTAATCAGTGACAGTGTTGAGGAAGTTTACACTAAACATCATCTGGTTCGGATCTGGTTCAAATGGGTTCGGCTCATCAGGTCTGGAAACCCCCCTAAGTAGCGCAGCTGATCCGGGGTCGGTACCACCCACTGAGGTGGGTCCACATGGACCCCTCAGGTCTGCTGGACTCGGACTGGAAACTGGACCGATGGGGTAAAAGGACGGAGAATCCAAGTCCAGATGTGGACCTCGGAACTTGGACTACGGAGATCCGGATCGGCTCCGAACATCAAACCGAAACCACCGCCTCTGACTCCGGAACACAACTTTACCTGGACTTCCGAGACCACCAACTAAACCGAACGAGCTCAGCCGAACCGGGTCGGACCAAGCGGGACTGACCTGGTTCGTCCGCGCAGCAGGACCAGGACGAGGAGACCAAGTAAGACCAGGAGCAGGGGGGACATGGTTCAGTCTGAGACGGACTTTGAGCCCGGGACCCGAATATAGAGACGTTCAAACTGGACCTGGTGAGGACAACTAGATCCGGATCAGGCCTTTACAATAAAAGCCTCTGCACGACCCTCGGCATGTCCACAGGAGAAGACCAAGGAGACAATGAAGAGACACAGAGGAGACAATGAGAATAAACAGACTCCATCTTTCACACGTACACTTTATTAATGTCAGTGGTTGAATTGGACTCATGCTTTTATTTTGACAGTCCCATGTCTCATTTCCTGTTACACCAAAAGTTTCCACATTTCTAGTGACGTCATGACCCAAACCCGTTCACATCCTCAGAGAAGGTTTTAGTTCATAGCAGATCCTTGGACAGGTCTGTCCTCTGGATCAGAGTCCATGGGGTACGTGGACCTGGGGACCCAGACCTTCAGGAACAGGACCTTCAGGATCCGGACCTGGACATTCAGGACCAGTCTATGGTCTTGGTGGACTGGGTTTGTGTCCTCCACTACCGTCAAACCTTGATGGGTCCAGATGTGGAGTTAAACCTGGACACAACACAAAGAACACAGACACTGTCCACACCACAGACACTGTCCACACCCCATGTCCACATTGTGTCCGAGGTCCAGTGTTGGACAGACGTGTCAGTTTTGTTCCTGTCGAGTTGCGTTTTTTGCTAATTCTTGAACTTCCACAGACCTACATTTCAACTGTTGACCTTTAATAAACTCTTTGAGCTGAGGTGCATTCAGGCGCTGTAGGCCCAAACTAACGGCACCACTCAAAGAGCCTCATCGGTCCAAGAACCAAGCCGATCCAGGAAACATCAGAGGTTTTATTGTGAGAAGAACCTTGAAGAGTCATGACATCACAGACTATTTCCATGGTGATGAGGAGGATGAAGGTGTCAGTCAGATACAAACCAGTACAAACAATGTTCAGAAGGAAAACCAACCTGAGTAGAAACAAACCAGCAGCTACACCAGACTGAACACAGAACCGTCAAACTATCAAAACAGTCAACGTTTGGGATCAGGATGATCCAGGTACTGATCCGAACACAAGCCCAATGTCCGCTGGAAAAGACCACGCCTGGAATTCAGTCAGTGTGAAGGAATGTACGCAATAAAAAGACCGACCCGGACCAAGGAAAGTGAATGCATCACAGCAGAACCCGTTTTGAAGGCTGGAAGTTCGGTGGCTTTTGTCTGTGGTTTATTTTGTCGTTTTGTTCATGTGCAGTGTCTGTCACATTTTGACCTTAAAGAACCAACGTTGTTTCAATATTTAACAGGTTTCATCCTGTTGTGTAAAACTTTGGTAGGAAACGCGTTCAATGCTGAAGTTAGAAGAAAAAAAAGACGTTTTCTGCAAAAGTCATGATCCCAGTGGTAACTCATGTTCACATGGTTCTGAAAATGAAGTTTGATCCAAGTAAAATGGTAAGAGTTTCAGCACCTTATATAAAACAACAAGAAATCAAACCAAACAGCCTTTTAGAACTGGTTCCAATGTGGACCGTGTTCATTTATGACTGTCAGAGGAATCAAACAGATAATAGAAAGAACACTGAGGAAAAAAGAATTAAAAAAGAATAAAAAGAAAAATAGAAAAGAAAAAAACTAAACATAAAACCAATAAAATGAAAACTTTTTTAAAATGAAAAAATATACGTATTTTAAAAATAATAATAAAAAATAATATAACAATAATAAAATAATAATAGAAATCCCACTGATATGTGATTGTGGGTGGGTTTCCTCTGTGGTGTTGCCGTGGAAACGACAGTGAACATAACCAGGGTTTAGTTCTGATGGTTTGGTTCCAACTGTTCAAGGCTTCGACTGAAACCTTTGTTCTGGTTCTTCATATTTTTGTCAAAGGACATTTGTACGAGTGAACAGTTTTAGGGTCTTACAGGTCGGTCCAACCCACTTAGCTGAGTGTCAGTTTTGCACTTTGCAGATTCATCCTGCAGGCCGGACCGGACCTTGTGGTGGGCCGCATGTTTGACTCCCCTGTTTTAGATGGACTTCAGTGAAAACCAGATCAGATGAAGGTCGATGTCTGGGCCTAAATTCAGCTTCAGTAACAGAACCACATTCGGATCGACACCAGGTTCTGATTAAAGGTTCATGCTGAATGTGATTGGACAGCGTGCACTAGGCGGAGCTATGGGCACACCTGGCAGGTACACAAACACACAAACACACAACAGCATCACATCAGGACAGTAGAAGTCTGTATGACGTCAGAACACAACAGTGACACACAACAACCCCCCCCAGACTGGACTCAGACCAGTGTCCCCAAAGACAACATGTCCCCAGGTCAGAACTGAAGGACCGGACCCCCCAAGAGCAGGAACCAGCCTTTAAACTGGAAATAAAGGGTCTGATGCCCACTGCCCAAACCCCCCCAGACCTAGTTCAGGAGGTTTCAGGTGGTTTCAGGGTTCTGAATATGTGGGCGTATATTCCACCTAAACCTGATCATGCTCTTCACCTTCACAGTAAAATCCTCTTCATTTAAATATCAGCTCATCTCTGTATGACTTTTATTCTCCCAGATTCTAGTCAAAGAGGTTTTGTTTGTCATAAATCTGACTCCAAATTGTTAAACCATCAGTCAGTCAGTCAGCCAATCAGCAGGCAGCAGGAGGCGGAGTCAGAGGACACAAACGCCATCTGTCCTGGCTGTGATTCCCCTCATCCAGTCCACGCAGACTTCTGCTTTTGACACATTTACTGCAGATCAAACTGCAAAATAAAACCTGTTCCCATGGAAACATGATCCACCAAAAAAAACACTGTGTGACCCACGGTGAAGGGTGACGACCTCCAACTCCGCCATGTTTCTGTTTATCTCACAGTCATTTCAGGAGTAAAATGTCAGAAGTGATGACAAAGGGCTGAGATGCAGTGTTTGAGGATGTGGTGAAAACCATCATCCATGACCTCTCCAGAACCGGTTGGTCCAGGTCTGTTTGGTCCAACCCATGGTTCACAGTTCAGTTCAACCTGTGGTTTGGCCTGGAGTTTACAGATGGAAACTCTGAACAACCCCCCCCCCCCCCCCCCAACCCGGGGTGGAGATCCAAACCGAGACCATCTCTGCAGGTCCACATGGTGGTCTGGAGGTTTTGACCCGGTTTGAACTGCTGCGCGTTGACTGGTCATGTGACACAAATCTGTAAACCGCCAGTTGTCATCATTCCTGACACCAGCACAGGCTGATCCAGAATCAGCCAACACAACTGAAGGCACCGCTGACCGAGCTCCGATGGAGGTCGGAGGAGAAGTGTCCTCGTTGTTCTAACTCGGTGTTTGTTCATGCAGGACACTTCCTGTGCATTAAGACATTTTGGTTTGTAACAGATGAGCCCTCCCCTGCTCTGTTCCCATGGCGACACACGCCGTCAGATTTGGCAGCTGGTTGGGTTTGGCTGTGAGGAGGCAGAGCTTGAACAGAGGGGGAGGACCGTGGTGGCCTGAGGAGGTCACCAGTAGAAGGAGCGGGACAGGAAGTTGGCGGCGGCGCCCAACCAGCTGGCCCCATCCTGTCCAGATCCAACCCGGCTGACTGCCTTGTCTGGCTCCTGAGACGGACTCTCGTCCTCTGGAAGGTAGTCTGGCAAGTCCTGGTTCTGCTCCACCTCAACCGAGCCATCCTCCGCAAACGGGATCAGCACCTGCACACAAATGAGATGAAAACCACAACAAGGTCAAATCCCCGGATCAGGTCTAAGTACTGAAGAGACTAAACACCCCCACCCCTCCCTATCTGTGTGGACGCTGGTCCCAGCTGGACATAAACCAGACTGACCTCGTGTCCATTCTCTCCTTTCACCACCTGCTGAGCCTTCATCACCTGCGTGGACGCGATCGCCGTTGCCAAAGCCTGAAAACACACATTCACACCCACCATCAGCGTCTATGACGTCACACACTATAGTTCCAAATCTCCGTGGGTGTCAGAACCCCCTGCCGGTCTCACCTCAGCCTTCAGGTCGGAGCGGATTCGGACAATGCATCTCTTCACGGCCATCTGGAAGGTGAAGCTGATGACTCCTCGGATCTTCAGCAAAGCCTCCTCACACAGACTGCGACGATCCTGACGGCCAAGAACCCATTAAACATCAGCATCAGGTAGCCCCTCCCCCAAATGTATCACAAACCTGACTGTGACACAACAGAAGCTCAGGCACCCCCTCCCCCAAACGCAACATAATGGGCAGCAAACCCAGTGTTATTTACCAGAGAAAGTCCTTTTTAAGTGTGTTCTGCATGTGCGTTCTATGTGTGTTCTGTGTATTGTCTATGTGTGTTCTGCGTGTGTTCTGTGTTCTATTCTAGTCTATACTGGTCATTCTCAGACCCTTTATTGACGCTTTATTGGAACAGATTGGTTTTGCGCTACAGAATCAGATTTATTTGGACACATTCAGAAAAGTCATCTCACAGTTGACAGAAAAGTACTTCTAATTTAAAAGTGCCCAGAAAACTAGTGTCTGCTCATTTTCGTTCGACAGTTACAAGTTGTTCTTGTCTGTAAAATCTACCTGACGCCCCACCCTACTGATCCACATGGACTGTGATCTCAGACCAGGCTGGTTCTGGTTCTAGTTCATCTTACCGGGTCATCCAGACCGTCGATGTGCAGGATGACAGTTTTGGCCCTCTTGTTGCTGGATCCAAGAAAGAACTGGGCTTTACGTCGGCCGCTGACGGTTTCCTCCGCTGGCTCTGCCTCGTCGGCGCCGCCGGACGCCTGCAGGAGCTCATAGATCTCTGACGCCAACAGCTTTGTCTCTCCAGGAGTGGTTGACCTGAAACCAGAGCCACGTGAAGACAAGAGGCTCTGACGGAGAACCAAACCAGGGTCGCTATAGTGCCCGCAGGTGCGCAGCCCAGAGGTACAAGAGAGATGCAATTGATTTGACCATTTCCCTTTTTTAAAATTTGTCCTAATTAAAAAATCTGATTTCGATTTAAACTCGATTAATGGTGCAGCCCTAAGTACCGCTGAACGTGGACTGTGCTGTGGTCGATCATCACGTACGAGAACACAAACCCTGGGCAGGTCCTCTACATCCAGCCTGAGGCCTACCTGTCCAAGTGAACACTCACTTTTGTACGACGTTCTGCAGGCTCAGCATCATCCCCAGCTCCGTCTTCAGCTTCTCCCGATTGGCTCGACATTCTGCCAGGTAGCGGATCGCCTGAGAACGACAGCCAATCACAGCAAAGACTGATGACACTGGACCAAGGAGCAGAACCAGCTGTCGTCGTGACCCAACCACTCACCAGTAGGGCGGA
>NC_043973.1:54483593-54546093 GCF_902148855.1 Sphaeramia orbicularis | reverse complement strand
CGACTGAAATGAAAGTCCTTTTTACTGATCAAAGTTGAAGCTGTTTACTGCCAAACAAATCAAGAAGCTGTCGACGGCGTTCAGGATTCTGTCGGTTTAAGAAGGAAAACGCCACGGCTTTGTCTCCAAGTTCACGATAAAACAAACTGAGAAGATGAGATGCCAGGTTCATGGACAGACACATGCATGTAAACACTGGACGCTATGAAAAAGAGTTCCAGATAAAACCAGATTAAACCGGATTAAATCAGATAAAACCGGATTAAACCAGATAAAACCAGATTAAACAAGATAAAAACCGGATTAAACTAGATAAAACTGGATTAAACCAGATGAAACCAGATGAAACCAGATGAACCTGAATTAAACCAGATAAAACAGAATTAAACCAGATAAAACTAAATTAAACCTCTTAAAACTGGATTAAATCACACAAAACCAGATTAAACAGAATTAAAACCACATAAAACCAGATTAAACCACATAAAACCTGACTAAACTGGATTAAACCATATTAAACTGGATAAAACCAGACTAAAACCAGATTAAACTGGATTAAAAACCAGATAAAACTGGGTTAAAACCAGATTAAACTGGACTAAAACCACATAAAACCAGATAAAACTGAGTTAAAACCAGATTAAACTGGACTGAAACCACATAAAACCAGATTAAACTGGACTAAAACCACATAAAACTAGGTTAAAACCAGATTAAACTGGACTAAAACCAGAGAAAACTGGGTTAAAACCAGGTTA
The DNA here is from genome assembly GCF_902148855.1 of Sphaeramia orbicularis. Taxonomy (NCBI): domain Eukaryota; kingdom Metazoa; phylum Chordata; class Actinopteri; order Kurtiformes; family Apogonidae; genus Sphaeramia; species Sphaeramia orbicularis. The sequence continues at coordinate 54,545,335 of NC_043973.1, read as the reverse complement.
AACTGGATTAAAACCAAATAAAACCAGATTATGGTGAACATTTTGTTTCCATGTAAGTGACTGATGATGTGTCAGTTTCTGTTTCCATAATCGTCTGAGGACCAGGACCGTCTCTGGTGACCATCAGGCTGGAGAAGGTCCTCAGCAGCGCCTCTTCCTAGTCCAGCTGGGACCAACCAGCCCAGACCTCTGTGGATCTGGACTCAGAGTCCTACTGGAGATCTTCAGAGCCATGAGCCGTGGTGGGTTTGTGGTGCTGGAGGATCACGGCTCCATGTGGACCTGGACCTGGATCTGATCTCCTCTGGTTGTCTGATTTCCCGAACACCACCACCTCTACTTGTCCACTGAGCTGAAAACAGGGGACACAGACTCTTTATCATCCAGACCACGTCACATTGAAGATCACAGATGTGGTCCTGCAGAGTCCTGGTCTTACCTCGAAGGAGCTTTGTCTGAATGCGGGACACTCTGGGGAGTGAAGGTGTCCCACAGGAGGAGAGCACCACCACACCTCCATCTGTCCATCCAATGGGGAGCAGCCTACGTCCACACAGACCAGAGCTGCACCAGACTGGGCCTGGACCTGGACTGGGACCTGAGGGGCGGTGCTCAGCAGACTGAGTCCCTGGACCTGCTGGACCCAGGACAGAGATATCAGGAAGTTCTCCAGGTAAGAACAGACTCTTCAAAGACGATCCAGGTCAAACCTCCGTCCAAACCAAGTTACATCAGAACACTCAGGGTGGCCGTCAGAGTGGACGTCAGGGTGGACATCAGAGTGGACGTCAGGGTGGACGTCAGACTGGACATCAGAGCAGACGTCAGAGTGGACCGTCAGGGTGGACGTCAGAGTGGACATCAGGGTGGATGACAGGGTGGACATCAGAGTGGACACCAGGGTGGATGTCAGAAAGAAAGTCAGGGTAGACGTCAGGGTGGATGCCAGAGTGGATTGTCAGGGTAGACGTTAGAGTGGACGTCAGAATGGACTGTCAGGGTAGATGTTAGAGTGGACGTCAGGGTGGACGTCAGAGTGGACTGTCAGGGTGGACATCAAGGTGGACGTCAGAGTGGACTGTCAGGGTCAGAGTGGACGTCAGATTGGACATCAGAGTGGACTGTCAGGGTGTGACCTGAAGGGGCGGCGGCCTCACCTCTCCAGGGCTGTCGCCCATGAGTGTGCTGTTGTTCTTCAGAGGCGTTGGGGTCCGGGTAGCTGAGCTCAGCAGAACTTGGATCTTCTCTCTGATCTCTGGGGGCGTCCTGAAAAACAACCAACCCCTCTGAGCATCACAGCTGAGTATGATCCCTGGACCCCTGATGATGGTTATGTGTGACCTCTGACCCTGATGATGGTCATGTGTGACCTCTGACCCCTGATGATGGTTATGTGTGACCTCTGACCCCTGATGATGGTTATATGTGACCTCTGAGCCCTGGACCTCTGATGGTGGTTATGTGTGACCTCTGACCCTGATGATGGTTATGTGTGACCTCTGACCCCTGATGATGGTTATGTGTGACCTCTGACCCCTGATGATGGTTATATGTGACCTCTGAGCCCTGGACCTCTGATGGTGGTTATGTGTGACCTCTGACCCCTGATGATGGTTATATATGACCTCTGACCCCTGGACCCCTGATGATGGTTATGTGTGACCTCTGACCCCTGGACCCCTGATGATGGTTATGTGTGACCTTTGACCCCTGATGGTGGTCATGTGTGACTTCTGACCCGTGGTGGCGGCTGTGTGTGACCTCTGACCCCTGATGGTGGCTGTGTGTGACCTCTGACCCCTGATGGTGGCTGTGTGTGACCTCTGACCCCTGATGGTGGCTGTGTGTGACCTCTGACCCCTGATGGTGGCTGTGTGTGACCTCTGACCCCTGGTGGTGGCTGTGTGTGACCTCTGACCCCTGATGGCGGTTGTGTGTGACCTCTGACCCTTGGTGGTGATTATGTGTGACCTCTGACCCCTGGTGGCTTCTGTGTGTGACCTCTGAGCCCTGGTCACAGCTGTGTGTGACCTCTGACCCATGGTGGCTGTGTGTGACCTCTGACCCCGATGGCGTTTATGTGTGACCTCTGACCCCTGGCGGCTGTGTGTGACCTCTGACCCCTGGTGGCTATGTGTGACCTCTGACCCTTGCGTTCTGGTGCAGTGCAGACAGTGGTGGGCGGCGGCGGGGCCTTACAGGGGGCTCACAGCTGTGGAGGTCAACATCGGACGCTGCTGCTTCAGGTTGGTGACGCTCAATGAACTGAAGAACTGCAAACCCAGACAGAGACAGATGAGACGGGTGGGACGTGTGTGTCCTCCCCAGGACGGACACGTGGTGTGTGTGCATCACCTCAGAGGGGGAGTATGGCAACACCCCCCCGAGGCTGGAGTCCTCTCTGCTCACCAGCGGCTCCTCCAGGTTCAGGGGCTGACGAGATAAGGTGAAGAAGAAAAGTGAAAAAGACCTGAAGAAGGAAAAGAAGAACCTGAACCACAGCAGGATCCAGCTGGGTCCATCCAGACCATGTGGACCAGACCAGTCCAGAGGTAGACCCGTTAACAAACTCCTAATGAGGGACACGGCAGCTGTTTATTGACAACAGGAAGTGCAGCATTAGAGCTGGAAGACATGTGTCCACTGTTATGTGTGCATCTTACAAAGCTACTGCTCAGGTGGGCATCCACACAGACAGACGCTCTCATTGGCTGCTCTGTTACAGGTGAGGTCACTTCTTGTGGGTGGATCCAGGAGTGTGTTGTGTTCTGTGAGGAAGAGATTAAGAGTCAAACTGAAGTTCTATCATGTTTTCAGTCATGTTTTCAATTTGTGCATAAAAAGAGAAAAGAAGGAAAAGAAAACCAAAACAGTGAGTAGATGAGATGAAGAACCAACGGAGAAGAACCAACGAAGAACCAACGAAGAACCAACGAAGAAGAACCAACGAAGAAGAATCAATGGAGAAGAACCAACAGAGAAGAACCAACTGAAATCTCCTCCATCAGCTCCACAGGAAACTGCAGCTCGCACATGCTCAGTGGGGACTCCAAGTCTGAGGAGGGGGCAGGCCTGCACGTGGAGCAGAGGTGGGTGTGGTTTTGCTGGGGTCCGCCCTCGCTGCGGTCACACTGGGACGGACTGTGCACCTGCTGGATCAGAGGGCATGGTCAGCATCTGGACCGCCATCAGGCTCTACTGAAGGTCTGACCTCTGACCTTAGTGCTAATGCCATCGGTGTTGTGGCTCCAGTGAGTCGCCGCTGTGGAGGAGGAGGTGCTGGAGGAGTTGTGGAGGTGCCGCTGAAGCAGATGTCCTTCCTGGTCCACCTTCCTCTTCAGGGTGGAGTTCCAGTGGTTTTTGATGGCGTTATCTGTCCTGAGAACAAACACAGACGGTTCCACATGTTCCACCAGGATCAGAGGAGGGGGTTCCATGTTTGGGACTCCCTACCTCCCCGGCAGCAGTTTGGAGATGTTGGCCCAGCGGTTTCCCAGCATCCTGTGAGCGTGGCAGATGATGCGGTCCTCCTCCGGGGTCCACCTGCTCTTCTTCACCGTCGGGTTCAGGTGGTTGTGCCAGCGCTCGCGGCACTGCTTCCCATTACGGCTGTGCAGGTGTTGGGCAATGATAGACCAGCGCTTCACGCCGAACCTCTGAACCAGCTCGATGACCTGCAGAGAGTGACATCACAGCCCACTGTTAAGACCGGACCAGGATCAGTACCACGACCAGTACCAGGATCCGTACCAGGAACAGTACCAGGACCAGTACGAGGATCAGTACCAGGACCAGTACGAGGATCAGTACCAGGACCAGAACCTGGACCACTACCAGGATCCTGGTCAGGCCCTGGTTACGTATGTGTTTACCCTCTCATCCTCTTCCTGTGTCCATGGACCTTTGACCAACTCTTGGTTCTTCACCTGCTGCCACCTCTGCTGACACTCATTGTGCGACCTCTGACCCTGATGCACATCAACAGATACTGTGAGAACTGTGAGAACAGAAAGAGTCAAAAGAACATCCACAAAATGAAGCCTCTCACTTTGAAGTGAAGGGAAACTGCAGACCAGCTGTGGGATCCGACCTCCTTCACTAATCTGAGTAACTTCTCATCCTGAGGATGAAGATCATCATCATCATCAGTATCATCATCATCAATGGGAGATGTAGTGGCTGTTACCTCGTCTGTTGTCCACATGGGCTTCTGTAACGTCCCTCTAACCCGTCCACTCAGGCGTTTACGTCCACAGAAGCTGGAGCAGCCCTTTGACCTGACACACCACATGTCATGTGACATGAAAGGACCAATCACAGCACTGTCTCCTTTAGGTGTGACTCATCTCACATGGTGATGCATCTTATTTTATTCACAAACCTTGTGTTCTTATTTTGTTACATATATGTTACAGAGAGTTTTCACAGTCATCTCCAACTCTGGATTGGATTTATCCAATAAACCCATGGATGGACATGGAGATGTCAACTATGATTTAAACATGTGTGTGTGCAGGTGTTTGATGTGTGTGTGCAGGTGTTTGATGTGTGTGTGCAGGTGTTTGATGTGTGTGTACAGGTGTTTGATGTGTGTGTGCAGGTGTTTGATGTGTGTGTAGAGGTGTTTGATGTGTGTGTGCAGGTGTTTGATGTGTGTGTACAGGTGTTTGATGTGTGTGTGCAGGTGTTTGATGTGTGTGTAGAGGTGTTTGATGTGTGTGTGCAGGTGTTTGATGTGTGTGTGCAGGTGTTTGATGTGTGTGTGCAGGTGTTTGATGTGTGTGTAGAGGTGTTTGATGTGTGTGTGCAGGTGTTTGATGTGTGTGTGCAGGTGTTTGATGTGTGTGTACAGGTGTTTGATGTGTGTACAGGTGTTTGATGTGTGTGTGCAGGTGTTTGATGTGTGTGTAAAGGTGTTTGATGTGTGTGTGCAAGTGTTTGATGTGTGTGTACAGGTGTTTTACATAATCTCACCAGTTTCTCATCAGAAGCCGCCTTCTGCTGCTCATCTTGAAGCTGACACACTGAACTGGACCCAAATCAAACACACATTCAGGTGAATAGTTGCCGTTCCTCTGTCGCCGTTTTTACAGTTAGTGATGGTTAACTAGGCTGCAAACGCAGGAGCTAACAGTTAGCTACAAAACAGCTAACAGATTATGCAGAACAGATTAAACCCGTTAAAAGTGAAGATAAACGGCAGATTCGATCAGGTCTAAGGTATCAGTTTGTTCTGTTTGTTAACCGGTGGTTTAATCTGGTTTATTCGCCTTAAAAAACCGTTGAACAGCTCGTAGGGGTAAAACTTACCAGCGGTTACCGTTAGTGCTGAAGTTGCGGCGGCTCGAGCTCCTGAGCTAACCCAGCCCGTTTTTGTATGTTTGTTTGTTTTAATTGATTAATTAATGTATTTTTTAATATCTAACCCAGACCGTCTGTGATGACGTCAAATAAGAGGTTATTTACACTGTACTTATTTGATCATTTATACATAATTTCTTTCATCATTTTAAATTATTTATTTATAATTTTTTATGGAATAAACACACCGAAACTTCATAAAAATCAGTATTTTTATGCATATCAAACTCAAATTAATTTTTCTTTTTCGTGAAAATTTTCAGTCTAATGATGATGACGTTCATTATTAATATCATTATCGTTGTTGTTGTTGTTGTTATTCATGACTACTAAAATAAAGATATCGTTGTAAAAATAAATAAATAAATAAAAAACTGCCGCAAATTATTTAAATTATTTGGAGACGCAGACACAAGTGACAGGAAGTAGTATTCTCACACATGCGCAGAACAGCTCTGGTTTCTGGGTACGGTCAGCAGGACGACGGGCTCCTGCTTTTTAAAAAAAAAAAAAAAATTCGCCACTTTGTTCTTTTAGAAACGTCCAAAGTAAAAGTTGTCACCTTATATATTAAGTAGAAACAAAGGCGTTATTTAGAATTGCTTTAATGTGTGTTTTTTTTTTTTTTTTTACCTTGCTGCTAATCGGCTAACTTCAGAGTACTAGCTTAGCTGCATGTGTTTGTGTTTGTTGTGTAGCTGCTTTTCTGCTGAACTTGCTTCATAATTACAGTGTTTGACGGCGAAAACGGTCAATAAACGTAGCCGATCAGAGGCTGTTGCTTGAGTCCAAGTCCCCATCATGGTTTCCGTCGGCTCCGGTCCGCGGCTGCTGTTCTGGGGACAGTGATGTTTAGAATTAGCGGATTTTTCAGGGGACTTCGGAGGACAGTGTGCAGTGCAGTGGACGACATGGTGAAGGGCACGTTTTACTACGCAGTGAGGAAAGGCTTCCAACCTGGGGTCTACAAAACCTGGTGAGACTGGACTCAAACACACATGTCCGTTTTTATTGGACGAACATCAGCGTCATTAAACCTGTGTTGAGGAACCGGTTCCAAACCCCGTTGAATTATGGGTAAAATAAGGGGTTTCCTGGTTTTCACCACTGAAAGTTAAGGTTAATTTTGCAAAAGCTGTTGTCATGGAAACACCCCAGTGTCCGGTTTGGTGCCGAGTTTTAACCATGGAACATTTATTCTGATCTATTTGCTGAGACCATTTTTTAAAACCTGTTTTTATTGATTTTATGCAGAATATAAAACATCAATGTGCAATATGACAATTGAACAGTTCTGTCTGTGCTTCATGTTCTGTCTGTTCTTCATGTTCTGTCTGTTGTTTGTGTTCTGTCTGTTCTTCATGTCCTGTCTGTTCTTTGTGTTGTGTCTGTTCTTCATGTTCTCTGTTCTCTCTCTTCTTCATGTTCTCTCTTCTTCGTGTTCTGTGTTTTCTGCGTTCTGTCTATTCTTCATGTTCTCTGTTCTCCGTGTTCTGTCTATTGGTCTTGTTCTCTGTTCTTGTTCTCTGTGTTCTGTCTATTCCTCATGTTGTCTGTTCTTCTTGTTCTCTGTTCTCTGTGTTCTGTCTGTTCTTCATGTTCTGTCTATTCTTCTTGTTCTCTGTTCTTCTTGTTCTCTGTTCTTGTTCTGCTGTGTTTCAGGGATGAATGTAAAAGTCAGGTGGATAAGTTTCCTTCTGCAGCATTTAAGAAGTTTGCGTCGGAGGCAGATGCCTGGGCGTTTGTCAGAGGAGTGGAACCGTCTGCAGCTGCATCCTCAAATAAAGGTACCGAGGCTGAAATGGCGCTTCACTGTCCAAACATCCTGCTCCCATCTGTAACTCTTACTCCTAACTCCCATTAGACCAGAACTACTGGTATTTATGTTGTTTTTTACAATGACTGTGTCGGAAAATGTCTTTTTTGCCAATTATTTTTTCAGGAAGAACTTAACTTTCAGAATCTGTTCATTAATTATCATAATTATGTCCCTGAAATTGAGTTTAGGGACATAATAGTTTTACCGCCAACAGGATCAGCTGGAACCACCTCTGTTGGATCTCCTTGGTGTTTATTCTAGTGGTGCTGTTGGATCTCCTTGGTGTTTATTCTAGTGGTGCTGTTGGATCTCCTTGATGTTTATTCTAGTGGTTCTGTTGGAGCTCCTTGATGTTTATTCTAGTGGTTCTGTCAGATCTCCATGGTGTTTATTCTAGTGCTTCTGTTGGAGTCTTCTCCTTCGTAACCACCATAGTGGACCCCTAGTGGAAGAACCTTATGGATTTCAGCTTCTATCAGTTTTATCGGTCATCCACATGGGGGCGCTGTAATTGAACATCAGTTTTTTGGACATAAATCGTCAATAATCAGCTGATTCTGATCTAATGTGGTTCCTGTAGGTGTTCTTCCAGATGTCCATGTTCTACCATCCAGAGTTCATCTGGGCTCATTTTCATTCAGTAGGTGGAGATTAGGGTTCATTCTTCTGACACTATCAGGTCCATGGAGCTCAGACTGGGTTCACATCCACTGTCCAACAGTTATGGAGGATAGGTTTTTTATATATAGGAGAGGACTTGGGGGGGGTTTGGGGGACAGACCCTTGGTGAGGGCCCCCAACAGCGTCAGCATGGTTATTTGTAATAAATGCTTAAAACAGTGTGTTATAGGGGAAAAAAGTACATTTTTTATTACATTTGTTATGAAAACCAAGACTAAATGTTGAAACTTTCTGAGTTTCTATAAATACCCTTTCCTGTATTTTCCATGTGTTGATTCGTTGTTCTAGATCATTGTGTGTCCATGCTCTTCTTGTTCTTTGTGGTTCTTTGGTGTCATTTGGATCCCGTTGATAGTCTGTGTACACTTTGGGTCTAGTTGTAGACAGAGCCTCTCATTTCACTGACAAAAACATCCATCAGCTGATTCAAATACACACACTGCATCTGTGTATGAACTGGAGAGATCTGACTATAGATTTACGCATATGTACAAATATACAGACGTTTACAGAATATTTACACATATATACAAGTATACACACATTTAGAGAATATGTACACATATATACAAATATACAGACATTTACAGAATATTTACACATATATACAATTATACACACATTTAGAGAATATGTACACATATATACAAATATACAGACATTTACAGAATATTTACACATATATACAATTATACACACATTTAGAGAATATGTACACATATATACAAATATACACACATTTAGAGAATATCTACACATATATACAAATATGCACACATTTAGAGAATATTTACACATATTTACAAATATACACAGATTAAGAGAATATTTACAGATACAACTATCAATCAACTACACAAACCACAAAAATACAGACAAAAACAGAGAAAAAAACAGTGAAACTCGACAAAAACACGTAAATCACACCAGTAGAACAGTCCAAAAACAGCACTGTCACTACTATATATTGTTTACAGAATTCACCACTAAAACCTCCCTAAAACTCTGATAAAAGTATATGTCTTCCATATCTCTCTCACCGACTGCACTCTGCTCCTTTAAGCCCCACCCACTTCCACCCCTCCCCCTCAGCCAATGCACACCTCTACCCTCATGTGTTCTAGATCAATAGAAAGAATCCAACCTCAGATCAAAGATGACGTTTGTTTTTGTGGGTTGTCCAAATGGATCATGAGTCTGCTGTGGACTAGACCAGGATGGGATGGAGTCCAGTGGTGGTTCATAGATGGTTTAGGATCTGGACCCTAAATGGGTCACAGCTGTTTTTTTCAATTAGTCTAATTTTAATTACAACATCAGATCATAACAAACGTGGTCTCATGACTCTTTCCCTTCAGAGCTGGTGTAACCCAGACCCAGGACTGTCTAAACCAGACCCAGACCGCAGAAGTCTGACCTGTGACTAAAACCCAGGACGGGACTAACCCAGACCCAGGACGGGTCTAACCCAGACCCAGACCACAGAAGTCTGACCCGTGACTAAAACCCAGGACGGTCTAACCCAGACCCAGACCGCTGAAGTCTGACCTGTGAATAAAACCCAGGACGGTCTAACCCAGACCCAGATGCATCAACAGAACGATGTCATCACAACAGGATGACATTTAACCAGTGATAATGACCAAAATGATGCCAAAACCCTGTGAGACTCCACATCGGACCAGTGTAGACGGTGTTTTGACGGCGGAGGGTCAGGAAAAATGAACATGTAGGACAACTCCAGACCCCTCTGATCTGGGCCTGGACCTGCTCTAGTCCTTTATTCTCTGGCGTCCACATCAGTGATGTGTCCACAAATACTTAGATCAGTCCACATCAGTAACAATCGGATAAATGACAAGTCATCATGTCTTTAGAGGAAGAAGTTGAAGAAACCAGAGTAGTTGATGGTTTATTTGTGGTTTTAAATAAGTTTAAATAAGACAAAAGGGACAGATGACATGAGAGATGTATGGACACATCAGGACATAAACCTGTCCAATACATTTTGGAAAGGTCTGTAAATCAGGCTGACATGGACTCAGTTTGTCCTTTCTCATCCACAGTCCCAGACATGTCCACGTTCACGCTTCCAAACAGAGGTCCGGAGCCTCTAGAGTACATCCCTATTGGTCAGAAGAGATGCCACTCAGACGAGGAGGCGGAGACTCCAGCCAAGCGCCTCAAACGGGTGGAGACGACCTCTCCACAGAGTGCCGACAGTTTTACCTACATGGGTAAGAGTGGTGCATTCAGGGCCCATCACAAATGTTGTGTGTTTAAGTCAACAAGGGACGTGGTGCATTCAAGATCTCTCCAGTCTATGGTGCTTTCAGGGCTGTGTAATATATGGTGTTAGTTTGGCTACTGAAGCTTTGTTTTGTCAAATAGGTGAGAAATGACTGTAAATGTGGCCTGTTTGTTTATTGTGAGATATTAATGGTCAGCTTGTCAAATATGATGAGTAGATTTAGTTAAGTCAGTGGAGTTTTGAACTGCATTTTATCTTCAGCTCATGTAGCTAGAAAACACGTGGTGCAGTTAGGGTCAGTCAACTCTTCATTGCCTTCAGAGCCTCTTGGGGCCTCTGAGGTCTGTGTTGCCTTCGGGGGCTCTGGGGTCTGCATTGCCTTCGGGGCCTCTGGGGTCTGCGTTGCCTTTGGGGCTTCTCAGGGCCTCTGGGGTCTGCATTGCCTTCGGGGCCTCTCAGTTGTGCTGGTTTTCTTTCCCCAGGTGATGCTGTGGTTGTTTACACCGATGGCTGCTGTTCGTCCAATGGGAGGAGCTCTGCGCGGGCGGGCGTCGGCGTTTACTGGGGCTGTAACCACCCACTGTGAGGACAATCACACTGGACACTAAATGAAGGGGCTTCTGGGAAATGTAGGCAGGGTCTTCTAAGTTCAGTCTGTTTATGTCAGCTTAGTTTTAGATCAGACTCACTGTAGTTTTTCGGTTCAGGGTTAATTTGAGTTAACCGGTTTTATTCAACATCTCCCAGAATGCATTTCACCTACAAACATCTAAAGCACAGAGCTTCAGACTCTCCTGTTTCTACATACGGACACACTGAGTCTCCATGGCAACAGCAGCTGAGGCTCATGGGTATTGTAGTATTTAGAGAGAGCAGAAGGTTGAGTGACTGTAAACCCCCTGGATGTGGCTCCACCTCCATCCAAATGATTGACATGTCATATTATAGTTACTGATTATTTATTTGATCTCATTTGTTTGACTCTTTTTCAGAAATGTTGCAGAGCGACTGGAGGGAAGACAAACCAACCAGAGAGCAGAGATCCAGGTAAGAGCTGACCTGTCAGCAGGAGTGTGTGTGTGTGCGTGTGTGCGTGCGTGCGTGCCTGCCTGTCTGTCTGTCTGTCTGTCTGTCTGTCTGTCTGTGTCTGTCTGTCTGTCTGTCTCTGTGTGTGTGTGTGTGTGTGTGTGTGTGTGTATGTATGTGTGCGTGTCTGTCTGTCTGTCTGTCTGTCTCTGTGTGTGTGCTCTGATGTGTCTGTGTGTGCTCTGATGTGCCTCCTGCTGGTTTTGGACTCAGGCGGCCTGCAGGGCTCTGGAACTGGCCCAGGAGAACCACATCCAGAAGCTGGTCCTGTACACCGACAGCAAGTTCACCATCAACGGTGAGTCCAGGACCAGGACTCTGACCGAGTGGCAGAGGGGGGTCAAGACTCTGAGGTTCTGGTCTGAGTGGTTCTGGTTCTGGTCTTCCAGGTGTGACTAACTGGGTCAGGAGCTGGAAGGTGAACGGCTGGAGGCTGAAGTCTGGAGGAACTGTCACCAACAAAGACGACTTCATGAAGCTGGACCAACTGAATGCTCAGCTGGACGTGGTCTGGGTCAGTACCACACACCATACAGGTCCAGGATTACGACCTGGACCTGAGACCCCTGAGGTCCTGTTTGTATATAAACAGATAATTATGTCCTGGTTGAAATGATGACATCGCTGACGCCATTTCATCCACACCCACCCTCATAAACCCGCCAACAGCACCGTTATGTGGTCAGAGTTAGGGTAAACAAAGGTCACATGACAACCACGCAGTTTTGTCTCATTCTGTGACATTCATATCCTAAAAGTCTGTTTAACTCTGAACAAACACAAGAACAGAAACAGTCGAATCCAAACTACACTTTAGACAAAGTTTTACCAATAATGGGGTTCAGGGTTTGTGGGTGGAGTAATCAGAGGTCAAGTCCAAATAAGCCAACCAATAGTAATAAGACAAACAGCATGGGGAGGGGTGTGTCCACTCAGTCCTGTTTGTCCTCACTGTCCCTGTCCACAATGGACACAGAGTTTACAGGAACATCAGGGGCGTGTCGGGGGTGGGTTTCCATCCACCGTAACTGTAACCCAGGAGGCGTGTTGGAGTGGGTTTCCATCCACTGTAACTGTAACCCAGGGGCGTGTCAGGGGTGGGGTTCCATCCACTGTAACTGTTACCCAGGGGCTTGTCGGGGATGGGGTTCCACCCACTGTCTGAGTCTGTTGTTCTTCCTGCAGATGCATGTTCCAGGTCATGCTGGTTACCACGGAAATGAAGAGGCCGACAGGTTGTCAAGGGAAGGAGCAGCAAAGCCTTTACAGAGCGAACACAACGGGAGGGTTTGAGTGACAGACTGGCTTCAGAACGCATACACACACACAGGATGTGTTTTTTTGTTTAGTTTTTTTTTTTTTGGGGGGGGGGGGGGGGGGGGCTGTTTGTCTTCTGTTAAATAATGATTATTGTTATTATTATTATTGTTGCTTTGAATAAAGTTTCATCTTGGTCTGTATTTGTTCCCTTTAGATGCTTCTGTTTCCTTAAAACTGTTCATGTGATTCACATTAGTGGTCATGGTCCACTGAAACTGAAGGGACAATGTCCACTGAAGGGACAAGGTCACTGTACCTTCATGTCATGTATTTATCATTTAAGTGCATAATTGGTGTCAGAAAAATAACCATTTGTTAAGAACCAGTATCAGTGTAGATTCATTTTCTTTTTAAGCGATTAGTTTTCTCTACAAAATCAGAAAATACACAACTAATGACAAGTTCAATGAATAAAACAACTGAGATCCAGCTGAAAGGACATTGTAGTACCAGGTGGGTCCTGCAGGTGGACTTCATGGACGGACTGAGTCATCATTGGTCATGTTTCCGTTTGTTTTATCAGATGTAACTGCAGCTGTCGGTGTTCAGTCAGTCAACAGTTGTTTTAAAGACCTCAGTGTGTGTGCTTTTAAAATTCATAGTCTGAAATTGTTTAGAATTTTTATGATTTTGTTTCCGTACATATTGGAATTGAGAGGAAGCCGCTTCTCGCCTGTGCATTTTTGGTTTTGCCCTGTTTTTAAATTTTTCAAATTTTAAAATATACGAAATAAAAATAAGATTTCCAACACAATGTCTTAACTAATTCCAGATTTCTGGTCTCTTCCGGGTACGTCTGAAACCGTTCTGAACTCAATTTCCCAGAATCCTGTATGCAGAAGACCGCGCGGTCTCCCGCGTTGAAGAAATTTTCCCAGCATGCTTCTTGTCAGGGCCGAGAAGAAGGAGAAGCAAGATGGCTTCCGCTGGCGGCTAAAGTGACTAACCTGTCTTTTTTAGAGTTGAAGAAAGACTGAGGCGCTCATGTTTCTTCAGAGAAAAGCTTTGTGGACCGGTGTAGCCAGTTCATGACAGCTAGATAGTGAAGTCAAACTCTGAGGCGGAGATTGTAGGTGAGTGTTTGAGCGGCAGCGCGTTGTTGTGATGGGGTAACACCGAGACGGGACGGGGAGGCCGCCATTTACACTGCGGCAACAAACCGAGCTGAACCGAACCCATCCACTGTAAAAGATATAAAGAAATATATATATACATACATATATGTGGCTTTATTTAATCAAAACCCAACATTTAATATCTATAAGAGTCGGCATGAGGCGGGCCGTGGCGTGTTTACAGGCCGCGAACGATTAGCATAGTTAGCTCATACGGCTAAGAGCGTTAGCTTCAGCTCCGGTTCATTAGAAAATAAGTGGAAGACGGAGACCGATTCTCCAGGAAACAACACGGACACCTCTACCCGGGTCCGCCGCACGTCACGGTGGAACATGTGAAACTGTTGAACGGGACAGTCCGGTGGCGTTAGCATGTTGCTAGCCTCCTGCCGCTAAGAGCAGCCAAACCCCGTGTTGTTTCCCCGGTGACTTCAGGTGTGTTACAGGTGACTGGAAGGATGTTTGTGTAAATGGAAACCAAATAAATGTGTGAAGAACTCCAACATTGACCGGGTTTTTGAGTCAAATACCTCTGAAACCATGACCTCAGTAGAGGTCCGTGTTTGGGCTTGGGTCGAGCCGTGTGTTGTGTTGGTTTAGAGGTATATTTGTAAAGTTGTGGGTTTGTGTCTTTGCTTTGGTCTATTTAGTGGGACTTTAACTCTGAACCCTGACCCTACATTTCCAAACCAGTGGAAACCTGTCTTCATTAACTGTTTTTTGTAAAATCCTGTTGAACTCCAGATCCTGTAGTGAATGTTGGTCTATGAAGGACATACATTTTTGTGTTATAATACAAATGGACACGTCTTAATGATTCTGAGCTATGATGGTATTCATCACATGGGCTAGAAATGGTTGGTTTGAGTTCAGTAAAGGTCCAGATCCAGCAGTGATACGGGGACCCATGTCCTGTCCAATAGTGTCTGTGTTTAAACTCAACTGATCTGTTTATTACATGGATGAATAGGTCTGAGTAAGTACTGTCACATGACACAGGGTACAACTGACACAAATAACATTTATGGGTAAAAATACTTAAATTCCTGCTGCGTGACACGGGGACTGAAAATGAACATCATTTTATTGACTTTATTCAAATGTCCAAAACATGCTGTTCTCATCATAAATGGATCCTAAATGAAACGGGGCTTTACCTCTGATGATAAACTACAACTGGGATCAATATTGGATCAATATGTAGAAATGATCGGTTTTGATGAACACAAATCTGTTGGGGCATGGGGACAGGGGTTTGGACCTGTGTTCAGTATTGTAATGAAACACTGACTGGAACTAAAACACTACAAATATGATCCTAAATTTTTATTGAACAGACAAATTGCAACTGAAGTGATATATACAGATAATAGCAGAGAGTATTGGACTAATAATTGTATTGGACAGAACCTTTGAATATCCATGTATTGTTGAACAATTAGTTCAACAGATTCACAGTCTGAAAATATCACTGATACAAGAACAAATACTAAAGTTAATAGTGCATTTACATATGTGAATCCTTTTTAGGTTTCATTTTATATTGATTATATCTTTGTATCTTTTTTTTTTTTTTTTTTTACAAGTAATACTGAAATTTAGTAAACAGTTCCATAAAATAGAGTTCTTAAGCTTAAAAATGAGCCTGTTTGAGAAATGATAGTTGGAACTTTATGACACTGATTTTGACTTTGGTTGGATCTGAACCTAAGATTTGAATCTGCTGTAAACCGTGTTTCGTAAATGTTAGTCATCAGTGTGGTATAGGAGTTTTTTGGTACAGGGGTCTTCGGTTTGATGCATTTTGAGTACAGTGAAGGAGACCCGGGGGGTGGCGTGGTGTTCCGTAACTACTGAAAACCAGAAGTGAAAGTTAACACGCTTCGAACGTCCGACTTGACTTCTATGCCTCTGCTCTACTCTCTGTTGTCATGTTTACCCCCAGTCCCCCCCAGCCTCAGAATAAAGTGTTTTGGGGTCATTTGCAGCGCCGCCACTGCCGAATGTATATAGAGGAACCCTTGCACATGGGTTCTGCTGGTGTCCACCCTGCTTCCTGCGAGTTTGCATTCTTCACATAGGCTACATGTATTCGCTGAGTACACCTCCGTACTGTATCGAAGGCCCTGAACCCAAACAGTTTGGTACGAACGACTGCAAGTAACTGAGGTTAAAGTTGACCGCTGTCTGTGTGAATGACATGAATGTCCACTCAGGATGCCTTTACACTGGACTTAAATGTTGGATATGGTCCACTGAAACTGGATCCTGATTCTCGGTTGTGTGTTTGATACATCATGTGAAGTGTGTAGAAGTGGAGTTATTGTGGATGTATTTTCTGCTTTTGCTGTTCTTCAAATGAACGCTGTTCTTCAGGTTTTTAGGGTGTTTTTGGCTGAATCATATTTGATCATAAATGAATGAATAGATATGATTCCTCGACTTGGGTGTAAGTTGATGTGGAAAATGCTGACATGGCGTTGATGGAAGTGTTTCATCTGGAGGCGACTGGTGAATGTTGACGCATTATCTCAAATTAATTTATATTTTTAACAAATTCAGAATATCTGAAGCCTTTTCTTCAAAGACTAATCCTGCTTCTGACTGTTTTCTGTTTGTTGGTGCAAAAGTTACAGATGAAACATTATCATGGAGATCAAACTCATCAGAGGAACAGTGATTATTTTTGTTTTTATAATTCAATTTTTATTCATTTTTCAAAGCAGCATGCATAGAACAGACACAGTACACAACTTTTACAAAAAACAGACAGCCACTAAACACTAAAATAAAATGAAACAATGGACATGAAAGAGAAGAGAAAAAAAAGTCAGTCATTTCTTTCCATTCTAGTTTAAATTGAGATGAACTTGCAACCAAAACTGATCCCACGCCTCATTTGCTTTCCCTTTACAGCTGGTTCTTGACAACATGTGTTGGGATGTGTGTGTCGTACGTTGGGACTTGTGTATCGTACAGTGGGATGAATGTATCGTACGTTAGGATGTGTGTGTGGGATGTGTGTATCGTACGTTGGGACATGTGTGTGGGATGTGTGTATCGTACATTGGGATGTGTGTGTGGGACGTGTGTATTGTATGTTGGGATGTGTGTATCGTATGTTGGGATGTGTGTATCGTACATTGGGACGTGTGTGTCGTACATTGGGACGTGTGTGTCGTACATTGGGACGTGTGTGGGACGTGTGTATTGTATGTTGGGATGTGTGTATCGTACATTGGGACGTGTGTGTCGTACATTGGGACGTGTGTGTGGGACGTGTGTATTGTATGTTGGGATGTGTGTATCGTACATTGGGACGTATGTGTTGTACGTTGGGACGTGTGTGTGGGACGTGTGTATTGTATGTTGGGATGTGTGTGTCATACGTTGGGACGTGTGTGTCGTACGTTGGGACGTGTGTATTGTATGTTGGGATGTGTGTATCGTACATTGGGACGTGTGTGTCGTACGTTGGGACATGTGTGTGGGATGTGTGTGTCGTACGTTGGGACGTGTGTATCGTATGTTAATCAGTTGGTCAGTCCATTCTTTCACAGAGGGACATCTTGGCTTCTTCCAGTTGAGTAGAATCATTCTTGCAGCTGTGACCACACCAACTTTTCAAACAGTAAATTTGTTGTGTGTTATACCAGGTAGCATGGTCTTGTCGCCAAGAAGACAAAGCTGTGGGTGTACAGGCATAGTGGAATCCAACCAGTTTCCCAGTCTCTCAGTACTTTGACACCCAAATGGGTAAATCACTGGACAGTCCCAGATGGTATGCCCCCCTCCTTCTGACATGTCCACCAAAGGTTGCTGTCCTTATTCTGTGAAGCCTAGTTGAAGTCCAATCATATCCATGGACTCTTTTTATTGAATAAGTTTCCCTCTCGCCTCTCTGATGTATTTTCACACGTTTGATATAAAATCTGATCATTCATTGTCCTCAGTATCATCTTCCAGGTCTTTGTGCCACATTGCTTTGACCCTTCTACAGTGACCCTCTGTAGAATGTTTGACTGTTTTCTGAAACACTGGTGCTTTATGAACCTCTGGGGTAACATGAAGTATTCAGTTGGAGGGTTACTTACTGTTTCACCACTTAACTGTGCTTACGCTAGGAAAATGAAAGAAACAGCCACCATGGCTACATTAGTAGAAATGAGTGTAGCCACAAAAAGCCACAGCCAGTCTGGGTCCCTGCAGCAGGACACAGAGTGGACCGCAGCGACGAGCATAGCTCCCCCAGGAAATTTTAGGAAAAATGAAGTCTTTTTCCTGCATTCTGGTGCATTTTGAGCTTAAAAATATGTTCAGTCTGGCTTCACTTTCATATATAAAAAAAAAAAAAACTTGCATCAACATTTTCATCTAAACTATTTTTATTTCTAATCTAATGTATAACAACAATAAATGATAGACTTATAAATACAATTATTCTGACCACTGATGTTCATGAGATTCAATATAAAATAAATTTACCAGTGAGATATGATTTATCATAAAGTCATTAGGTAATTAAATATGGACAGGTGCAATGATGATGTAAAGGATCTGATCATAACATTCCAACAAACGAAGATCCGGATCATAAAAAAATTCAAAGTGAAACCTCTGAGTATGATACCATACATTAGGGATGCACCGATACCACTTTTTTCCAGACCGAGTATGAGTACGAGTACTTACTTTTGAGTACTTGCCGATACCAAGTACCGATACTAGTACTTAATAATCCCATTCTAGTTCTTAGTTCCTTTTGTAAATGTGCTGTATTGTTGTTGTCATTAGTCTGACTGGAACAAAGTGCTGCTACTGACATTTAATGTGTTGGAATGAGCATTTCTCAATTAATCCACCAGGGGGCGCCACTCTTAATTAACCATACTGGATAAATACCATGAGGAACAGTATAGTTTTTTGAGAAGAAGAAAGTCTAATAACAAACATGGAGACAATAGAGGCAACACTAATGTGGTACTAATGTTGCAGCGTTTTCGCTGGAAAGGTTTAAAAGCGAAGCTTCAGCAGGTAGAGAAAAGAGAAACGAGCCATAAGTTTCGTTTTCACTTCCACTGGTGGCAGTCTGCACCGCTCCGCGGTAACTTCCCACAAGTGACGTGTGCAGTGTGAATTTGTAAAAAATCGGAAACGTTCGGGTGAGTTCGATCGCTCTCGGCAGCGCTCTTCAGTAGTGGAGACCGCATTTGTTATTTTCCTTGGTTATCACTCGGACATTTTCAATCAGAGATGTAAGTTGGTTGATTTTACTAAAAAATACCTTCACCACTGTGGCTACACGAGTTGAAAACAACTTCGCCAGCCAGGAAAATGCATCGCTAATGGTGATGTAGTGATAGGCTAGCACAAGTCTAGCTTAACTCTACCGCTGGTGTAGTGTCTAATTTGTAGGTATCACTAGAAATCCCCTTTGCTTATGAGATTATATTTTTTCTGAAGATCTCAATATGTCATAAATGTCCCTGTCTCATACAAATCACTTATTCATTTATCTTGCCATTGGTTCTATACCATACTTTCCCTAAAATATATTTTTGGATTATTCCAGAGTGAGGAATCCAGTTGGTTTAAATGTGACATTCTACATGCTCTATGGGTTGTAGTGCTGTAACAATGAATGGATCAAATCGATTCTTAAGAGTTGACGTTGAATTCATCAGTTGGGTGTTGATCCCGTTAGTATGGAGGCGTGTCCACACTAGTGTACTAGAGGAAAACCCAGAGCAGCATGGCTAAGGCTTCCAGTGATGGACACATTAAAGCTAGGTTTCCATTCTGTTGGCGGTGTCATCGACAGCTCCGTTTGGACCAAATGTACTGCACTGTTTATGGAACAAAACTGGAATATGGAGGAAAAAATGGGCCAAATCCCACTGTGCACTAGGTTTGGGCTGAACAGGGCTCTGGTGTCCAATGGGAGCAGCATGTAAACTTTGCTTAAGTTAGCCTACGTGTCCTGATTACTTAGCCCCCTAGCTAGTTAGACACTACTGTGGTAATTGTACTGTTTTCATCCATGTGTGTTTTTCAGAGAACCAGACTGACGGTACCTATCATTAACTGAACTAATCCATCCAACACTAGTTTAATAGACTAGAACCACAGCTGGTTCTGGACTAGATCTGACTAATCTGGAACTAGAATCAGTCTAGGTAGTGGGTTAGTGCTCACTAACTAAACCTGAAGTCATTATGGGATGAAATCATGAGTGACTCAGCTGTAGAATATATTTCTGTGGGTTAAATACTGATCTGTGAGAACTGAGTCTTTTATGTTTATCCGATGAATCGATTAGTTATTAAAATAATCTACAGGTTAATCAGTTATTAAAATCATCGTTTGCAGTAGTCCTAATGGACTGTATTGCATACACTCCTTGAGTAGGACAGAATGGGGTTTGGATTTTTACTCTCCACCTGTTGAGAGGGAAGGCTGATGGGATGATGTGGTGAAGCCAGGCTCCGCTCTGTCATTACCCAGTCCAAAGCACAATTAGCCATGTTCCAGTGTTTGACTAATTTAGGAACAGTGGTTATGGAATCTGATCCTGTTTTACATGATTATCTGTACTGTTGGTTTCTGTGACTGTTAAAGCTGCGTATGACTTTTGTCACCAATTTTTCATCAGTAAAATCTGAGTCATAGCCTAAGTGTCACAAATCCATTCGTCTTTCTGTGATTACACATCTGAATCACTTCCCTCTCAGTGAACACCTTCGAAGTGTACTCCATCACAAGCCATAGGTTTGTTGACATATCAAACCAATATGTCACTCGGGCCTTTTTGGAAATTTTGTTGCAATGGGAATTCCACACAGCCACAGTATGGACACAACACCAACAAACACAGAAATGGCTTCATTGCTTCTTGCGGCTGCATGAAATTCTGAAAAGCCCAGAGTGACGTTTTGGTTTGGTATGTAAACAAACGGACTGTTCGTGATGGAGTCCACTTCGAAGTGATTCAGGTGTGTAATCACAGACAGACGAACGGATTAGAGATTATGGGGTTGGACAGATCTGAGGAATAATTAGTGACCAAAGTCATATGCACTTTGAACATGTGTCAGGAGTTCTATTTTGGCATCAGATGTGACGGATAGTGTCTTTTGAATATAGATTATTGATAGTGTTGAGGTTGGATGTGATACTTAGGTTTCAGACTTATTGATAACGTATCGGAAGTGGGAGGTAATGATAGTGGTCATAGTGAACTTCAGCAGCTGTTGTTCCTCAGTTGTTTGGGGTGTTTTTATAAATGTGTCAGACCGACAGACTGGTGCTAAATGAGGCAGGTGTTAATTTGAAGTCTGGTCTGTTGATGTGCACATGTTTTGAACAATCGGAGATGACACTGGACTCAAACCTCCTCTCAAACCACTGGAAACATCTGTGGTTTCCCCCTCCCGCCACATTGATGCAGGTATAAACTCCTCCTCTCCTCCTGCAGGTTGAGCCGGTCACCATGGCGACGGACATCGGTTCTCCGCAGCGGTTCTTCCACATGCCGCGCTTCCAGCACCAGGCGCCTCGGCAGGTGTTCTACAAACGGCCGGACTTTGCCCAGCAGCAGGCCATGCAGCAGCTGACCTTCGATGGAAAACGCATGAGGAAGGCGGTCAACCGCAAAACCATAGACTACAACCCATCTGTCATCAGATACCTGGAGGTAACACCTTTACATCAGGGCCATGCCCACATCTGGGGCTCAGACCGCCATTGAACCAACACAAATGCACATCTGAATGTAGCCTGTCAATTTTAAATGGATGGATAACGTTTGGTCACGTCTGCATATGGAATAATCAGGCTGATGCTGCATTTGTAAACGTTGGTGTAACGCCGCGTTCACGAACGTCGGTGTGTGCAGTTTGGTGGAATAAAACCTGCTGTTTGTAATTCCGGGGTAATGGGTTCATCGGTCTGTAACAGGTGAGAATCCAAACCTCATCACCATCAGCAGGGTTCTCACTAGGGATTTTTTCACAGCGTAGGGACACCATGTATGCAGGCGTGTGCTGCGCGAGTTTTGTAGGGGGTCTGGGGGCATCCTCCCCTGGACAATGTTGAAATTTAGAACTCTCTGAAACACTATTTCCTGCATTTTGAGGGGCAAATTTTGAGGAATTAAGCCAAGTTTTTGTCTTTGTTACAACAATGATTAAAAGTAAAAACTTTTTTTTTTTTTTTTTTTTGTCTTTTTTTCCCCAATTTGTGAATGGTAATTATTGATGGAAATTACTCCATACGGGAGCTTGACACAAATTGATACTCAGACAATATACAAGAAAAAATAACGTTTTATTCCAAAGACACTGTCTGGGAAAATACAAGCCATGTGAAGACAAACATTGTTTCTTTAGAGACACTAAGAACTTTACGATCACACCAGGGGTTGCACTAGACATTTTTATTGTCCGTCATTTTGACGGACAGGCTCGTAAAAATTCTGTCATAACATATTAACCATCATTTCAAATTTTTATTTTTTAGTGATATTGATAGATATATTTAGTAGTATTTAATGTTCAAAAACATCTCGATGTAGCAACTGTAGTTGCTGCTGGCTGATAAACCAACATGATATCACGACTCGCATAATTATTTACGCCACTTTTAATTGATGTGTTATCTGTAGACAATAGAAGCTTTCCTTGTGTATGTTCACGCAGTGTCAAATACCATGCACTGAGGGTTAGGGTTTGGGTTATGTGAACCAGAGCTCTCGGCACAAATTTACATGCCATCAAATAACACATGAAAGGTAGAAAATGCGTACATATAGCACACCAAATGCCATAAGAACTGGCGTATTCCTTGCTTGTCCATCATCTTTCACCGCATCAGTCCCTCTTTTTTTCACTGCGTTTATCAATGCCATCCCATTTACTGGGCTTTCTAAAATGACCAAGGAGACTTGGCTGTCTTCACAGTTTGCGCTAGCAAAGTAGCATCTAATTTTGGCTAAAGTCAGCAAAACAACGACACAAGACTTGACACTGATTGATTAATATGCACACTCACCATCAGCTGGACAGGGGGTCTACTACAGGTGGACTAACGGTGAGTCATTCGACTGAAGTACCGCTGTTGTATTCAGTGTAGTTGTGAACAGTGGTGCTGTTGGGTTATATACAGGTAGGATGTTGTTATGGACTGTTTGATGCCTTGTTAAGGGAGAGACAGACCGGCGATCCTGCAAGCAGGTTCTGTTCAGTGTTGTGTGAAAACTTTCTTTGGTAGTGTTATGAGATTGGTGTGTGTGTGTGTGTGTTCCTTCCTTCCTTCCTTCCTTTCTTCCTTCCTTCCTTCCTTCAAGTGTGAGAGCGGTGTGTCGTGTGTGCATGTGCTTCTGGTGTGAGTGATCAAGCAAGGTGAGGGAGTGGCAGTTTTGCATATGACTTTGTAAGAGGGACAGAAGGAAAAAGTGTACCAACATTGATATACTGTGCATAAAATAAAAGCTGCTGTCTGAGAGCAAGGACCTGAGTCTGCTGTCTTCCACTACTGGCAAGGGAGTTAACCCCGACACTGGCCCTGGGGGAAATCTCCCCTGTGCTTGCTGACTATGGTCGGACGAGCCGAGCAGGAAAGGTTAACAGTAGATTACTCTCAGTATTTTAATCTGTCAAAATGACGGACGAATTTTCGAATTTAGAATTTTCCGTCATTTAAAAAAAAAAATCCGTCAATGACGGAATATTTTCAGGTAACGCGACGTCTGGATCTCACACACACACAAAAAAAAAAAAAAACACCGCTACGCTGGTTGAAAGACAGCGTTGCAGGTCAAATCTCAGCGTCGGGGGGGGGGGGCCCCCCAAGGACAGCGTCAGGGTCCCCAACGTTCAGTGACGCTAGCGAGAACCCTGATCAGTCTGAGTCTGTTGCTGCCTTCACGTGCTACGGGAATCTCGGTAAATACTAGTTACCAATTGGACATGAATGTCCCCTCATGTTATACTTTCCACAGGAGAACTGGGGAAAAATGTTGATCCACAAAATGAAAATGACCTTTAACCTTTTCAACATGGTGAAGAGCAACGAGGCTTTCATGGCCAAGCATAAGAGATGGTTTTATTAACATTCTGCTGCTGTTAGCAGATGATTTTACTCATTTAGCAAAAACCAATAAATAACATGCTGTATTAGATGAATGAACATGTCTTAAACTGTCTGACCCCAGTATCAGGTCAGCATTAACTGGGTTTCAGCCATTTTTCACTTCACTACCACAACAAAAGCACTTGAACACAACACACTGGTAATTTAGAATTCACAAGTGGAGCGGCTCATCTTCATGACAGCACCTGAAGGCAGCATTAGACTCATTGTGTTCATGTGTGGCAGTTTGTGTGTGGTTGGAAGTGTAGGTTTTTTTGTGGCAGCTTTGTGTCCAAGGCTACGTTCGGACAGCACGCAGGAAAATTTAAGCGATGTTGATCTGTCCTTCCTGTTGTTTTTTGTCAGAATCGTCTGTGGCAGAGGGATCACAGAGACTTCAGAGCCATTCAGCCTGATGCCGGCTTTTACAATGACGTGAGTACAGTGAACGCCTCACTGCTGTCAGTGTTTGCACAGTGCAAAGCCTCTGCGTGTGCGTCTGTGTCTTTGTGTGCATGTGTGTGCGTCTGTGTCTTCATGTGCGTGTGCGTCTGTCTTCATGTGCATGTGTGCGTCTCTTTGTGCATGTGTGTCTGTGTGTGCGTCTGTGTGTCTTCGTGCGCATGTCTGCATTTCTGTATGTGTGTCTTCATGTGCTTGTGTGCATCTCTGAGTGTGTATCTCTGAGTGTTTTCCATGTGTCTCTGCAGCTGGTGCCTCCAGTGGGCATGCTCAACAACCCCATGAACGCCGTCACCACCAAGTTTGTCCGAACCTCCACCAACAAAGTCAAGTGTCCTGTGTTCGTCATAAGGGTAAGAGCAGTGCCCACTGAGTGTTGATGGGGGAGGGGTGGAACCTGTTGGACTGTGTAGCTGAGTATGTGTTTGTGTTTGTGTAGTGGACTCCTGAAGGACGCCGGCTGGTCACCGGAGCCTCCAGTGGAGAGTTCACTCTGTGGAATGGACTCACCTTCAACTTTGAGACCATCCTACAGGTAAACACACACCCTGGCTATTGTGGGATTTCTTTATGGCATGTATTCTGTTAGTTCTAACCCAGGCAGTACTAGTACATATACACAGTACTACCCTTTAGTCTGTTTTTAGTAGCTGGTGTGTAAACTCTTCGTGCAGTGAAATGGTCCTGAAGTGGTGTTTGTGGGTCATGTGTGTTGCATGTTATTGTCGTACACATTGAAGGTCCACATTAAGTGGGTTTTTTTGTTTGACATGGTGTTGTGCGTCACGTTTGTGTCTATCAGAAAACCACTGGTTTAGGGTTAGATGTGAAGGGTGGGGCTCAGACAGACCCCACCCCCCCTACAGGGTTAATAAACACTGGCGTCGTTGCATGATGATATAAATCCAATAACCATTATTAATCAGATCATTGTAATTATCAGATAATGATGCGTTTACAGTCACTTCAGAAAAATTGTTTATCCATAAACCCTGGTTCAGTTGTATCAGTCCATTATCGGATTTATTTCAGAGTTTATTCATACATAGTGACATACAATCCCACTTCCTGTTTCTGTCTTTTACGTCACTTGTGTTTTTTGTGATGTAGTAGTTTTTGCACATGTTCAGATGTAACTGAACTAAATCAGTCAGATGAACCTGTAAACATGCATGAAGACATGGGAGGACTGAGACAGATCCAGGGGTGTTCATCTGAGCTTTACTATAATGCTGGAAGGTCTCAGTGTGTGTGTGTGTGTGGTTCTGAGAAATGTAGATGTTTGTAACTGGACTATTTGGTTCCTACAGTTGAGGGACAGTCCCATCTCCACATTAAATATCTTCTTTCTTTAAAACTGGCTTTTTTAAAGTCAGGAGGGGCTGATTTAAATCACATTGCTATGCAGTTGCCATGGGGAGGGACAGGAAGCAGTCTTGCACATTTGGAGACAATGGGCGTGGTCAGGAATGATGCATTTATTAACTTCAGCCCCTAGATATCAGTATTAAAATATTAATTGTCGTTTATTTTTGGTCAAGGAACAGACTAGCAAAAATGACAAGTTGATAGGACCAATAGTTTGGCAAATATTAGTCATTTTGACACGATGGTCTCACAATTACATTACGTTGCTCATGACAGTTGACAGAAAGTGCAGTACAATGCTGCCTGATGGGAAATGAAATTAAAAGCAGGAATGATGCATTTATTAACTTCAGCCCCTAGATATCGGTATTAAAATTTTAATTGTCATTTAAATTTTAAAGAACGATTTACCAAACAACTATTATGTCACTACTTATAAAATATAGACTCATCTTTTTCCCTAAAGTCAGCTCTGCCAGCATCAAAACAACCACATCTAGACCCCGGGGTTCCCCACAGGTCAACGCACTAGTTTATTCTAATCAGATTACTGCTGTTATGGGATCAATCAGATCAGACTGTTTACAGGATCAATAATAATCAGATACTGATCAGAGGGTCAGTGTAAAGGGTTCAGTGTTGGTAAACCTGATGGCTGATGAATGTAGCTGTGGTCATCGGGCTGACATGTCCCCCCCACCCCCCGTGTCCTCTTGTGTCCAGGCCCATGACAGTCCGGTCCGGGCCATGACGTGGTCTCATAACGACATGTGGATGCTGACGGCGGACCACGGCGGATACGTGAAGTACTGGCAGTCCAACATGAACAACGTCAAGATGTTCCAGGCTCACAAGGAGGCCATTAGAGAAGCCAGGTTTATACCCAATCTACCCTTTTGTTCTGTAGTCAGTGGGAGTGTGTGGCAGCAGGGCGGCGCTCTCACAACGCCACATATGATGATGATGTTGTTGTGGTTGTTGTTGTGGTTCATTGTTGACAGATGTAAGTGTGTGCTGTTGCAACACTGCACTGATCTGTTGTTGATATTCTACCTACTGTGGCTCATCAGCTCATGTCTCTGATTCTTTATTTCTGTGAATAAAGTGATCAATAATTAATTGGAATGCTTTGGTAGGCCCAGTGGGACAATGGATCAATAAAGGACCAGGGGGATCTGAACAATAAAGTTTTACAAAGCAGGGACCAATAAAGTGGAGCTGAGGTTTTAAATAAAGCTAATAAAAACGAGTGTGCACATGGTCACTGTAGACCCCGCCCACTGGCAGCTGTCGACGTAAATAAAGGTTTAACTTGACGCCTGACCCCTACACAGCCCGCCCACCTTACCTGGAAATTCAAAAACAATGGTTAAACTCTGCATCCTACATTACCCAGAATGCAAGTTAGACATCTGTGGTCTGAGGAAAGCATGATGACATCACTATGGTTCTTCTGGACGGTGTGATGTCATCAGGTACCTCACACCTGATTGGTCTGTGTCACCTGCAGAGGGAGAGTCAAGTGTTGGTCAAACCCAGCAGCAAGACCTGCATCAGGATGTTTTCAGTCCAGACTTTAGGACTGAACCACATGGTCCAGGTTCAGACTTAAAGGACCAGTTAGAGGAACTTACACCAGACCATCATCACCTTCAAAACCAGCTCAGTGAAGCAGGCAGCGGTTTGTTCACCTAGACCAGGGTCCACTGGGCAGCGGTTAGTCCACGTAGACCAAGGTCCACCAGGCAGCAGTTAGTCTGCGTAGACCAGGGTCCACCAGGCAGAGGTTAGTCCATGTTGACCAGGGTTCACATTCAGACCAGTCAAATAACAGAAAAACCTAGAAATAATGACAACTACACAGTTTAGTGCAATAAAGAACATTAAACTATGAAACTAGTGACATTTACAAACTATCCTTTCACAATGAAGATGTGAATAACCTGAAAGAACTCAAATTTTGTAAGAAAAATAAATGGAATTTTATGAGTATAACGCCTGAACTAATCATTTAAACATGTGCGTTCCACCAAAATGTGGGAATAAGCAGAATGTTGTTCAAGTTTTGGAGTTTTGAACTAAAATAAGTTCAATACTATGTCTGAGCTTATTCTGAACATCAGATCAGAGTGGATCTACAGACACATTTGAACAGGCAGAATGCTGTTCAAATGACATGGAGTTTCCTCAGACATGTCAGGTTGTCCATATTTGTTCAGGTTCACATTTTACTGTTAAAGGATAGTTTGTAAATGTTAATATTTTCATAGTGTAATGGGTTTTTTTTTTTTCACATTAAACCAAGAAGAAAATGTGTAGTTGTCATTATTTACAGGTTGTTCTGTTATTGTTGGACTTTAGCTCATATTGGTCTGGAGGTGGAACCTGAACTGGAACCAGTCCAACACCATTGACTGTTCATGTCCTCAGTGTAAGTTTGGCACTTTGCTAATTGACACTGTGGGCCGGATTGGAATCTTCGGCGGACCAGTTTTGGCCCCCAGGCCACATGTTTGACCCCCCTTGATATAGATGAAGACAGGACGCGGGTTGGATGTGGAAGGTTTATTCTGATCCGGACAAACCAACTGGACTAAAAACCACCTTCCACTGAACCTGTGGTATCAGATCTCCAACACTCCGGTGTTTGGAGTCAGCCCAGTGAGGTCAAAGGTCACACACCCCTTCTCCACCAAAAAGAACCTGGTGCCAGGTCGGTACTGGTTCCATCCTGGTGCCTCCAAAGAACCGGTTTGCTTTTCTGTAGGCCAAGAGCCCAGTCAGAGCCACATCATTACGTTGGTGTCAAACATGATCATCTGGGTCTGGCTCCCTCCACCTGGTCTTGGACTTGGGATGAAGACCGCGGTGTCAGAAAGTCCTGGGCCGTCTCCTCTGTCCACTGCTGCATGTTTTGAGCGTCTGTAACTCTTTCTCTAAAAGCTAAACTAAAAACCCGCTGGTTGTAGTTTTAAAAATGGCGGTTCATAGCTTTCACTGTTCCTGTTTTGGTCTGTAGACCCGTCCACCGATGATGCAGGAGGTAGCATCACCAGTGTTTAGTCTGGCCCCGGTTTAGCCCAGCTCTAAGTATGTGTTTACCTGGAACCTGTTTGGAACCGGTGCTTAGGCAGTGGAAACACAAAGAACCGGTGCTGGCACTGGCTCCAAACCAGTTAGACGGAAAAGGGGTATTTGAGTGTTCCATGTTGTTTGAAGAGCGTTAAACCAAACCAGAACCTCAACAGTCCAGTCCATCGGTGCCAATGGTTCTCCATCAGGTCTGTTTCCATAGATTTGCTCTGATTGGTGTTCAGATGAAAGGCAGAGTATGGAGCGTGGAAGTGGACCTCTGACCCTGGCTCAGTGCGTCCTTCACGCTGGATTTCCCTGAGCCATGGCTCAGGTGGTAGAGTGGGTCGTCCAGTAACCAAAGGGTTGGCGGTTCAAATCCTGGCTCTATCCTTGTCAGTCTGTTGTGTCCTTGGGCAAGACACTTCCCCCTCCTTGCCTCCAGTGCCACTCACACTGGTGTATGAATGCGTATGAATGTTTGGTGGTGGTTGGAGGGGCTGTAGGCGCGAATTGGTAACCACGCTTCTGTCAGTCTGCCCCAGGGCAACTGTGGCTACAAATGTAGTTTACCACCACCAGAGGGAGAATGTGAGAGCGAATGAATAATGGATCAGTAATGTAAAGTGCTCTGGGTGTCTAGAAAAGCGCTATATAAAATCCAATCCATTATATTATTATTATTTTCTTCTTGTTTTTCTGTGTTTTCGACCTTTGGGTAGTGGGTTTGTACCTCTAACCAATCACTTTTCTCTTTGGCGCCCCCCACACAGGATGCGTTCAGGAGTATCTGTTGAAGCTTGTCATGGCGTGGATCCGGCATTCTGGGAACTTGAATATGTTAACATCTGAAACCGGGTCTCAGTGAACAAATATCAGAACGCCTCCTGTCATATCCATGATTTCAAACCATTCACATTGTTTCTGAATCGATGCCATAGTCCCGCCCCTTCGTTTACTTCCACCTGCTAACCCCACCCACACGCAGTATTTGTTTACCATTAAAATGTTTCCTGCGCACAATGTGAACCGTGTGTTCCCTGGTCTTGGTGTATTTCTGCGGCAGTGTTACAGCGCCACCTCCAGGCCTGATGTGTATCGCAGTGTCTTCATTGGTTTTGTGAGGTCACACATTTACTGAGACGATGCTGCATTTACAGAAAACTTTTTGAAAATTAAAAATCTTGTTTTGGTCTCAGTGTGGATGAGGCTGTAGTGCACAGTTCTGTCCAACAGATGAGACTTATCCACTGTGTAGAGTTTGGTCCGGGCATGTCTTTAGGACGCAGCTGTGACACAATCACAAAAGTCATTATTGTCCCGCCATCGTAGCTGAGCGGAGAGGAGGTGGAGTCTGAGCAGTTCTGTTTACAGAAGTAAGCCACGCCTTATGTACTTTTCCTTTAATAAGTTGAGGCAACATTGGGCGGAGTCATCCTTCCGTACCGCCCACACCTCCTACATCAGTCAGGTGGGTCAGGACGGGTTGGTGACTGGCAGGTCAGAGGTCATCTGTGTCCAGTCAGTAGGAGTCTGGCCATCATCAGAACAGAACGACAGCTGAGATCTCCATTGGACCAGTAGTCAGCTGGTGTGTAGTCCACCTCTTAGACCAGCAGGGGGGTCAGAGGTCAATGTCAGTAACATCAGCCTTGAATGAACTGACTCCCCAGGGTGAAAACACACATTTAGTCTGACTGTGGAACACAACACTTATTGTGTCAGTTACTTTATTTCAACCTGTTCCAACACAGAACATGAGGAACTCTTCAGAACAACTCCGATCTGGAGGCAGAGCGCTGGAAAAGAGATGGAGCAAAGATCCAAGAGTAAACTGAAGCTGAACTCTGAAACACTTAGTAGGACTGAAACCTGTTCATGTCAACAAAGGAAACTTAGAAGAAGCTGTGACGAATCTGATCAGTTTCATCTGCCGGTGCCTCAGTAAAGAGAAGGTACAATGAAAGTTTGGTGCAAAAGATCCTCTAAGAATCTGTACAGACACAGGGTCTGTCCATCAAACTGGGTTTATTTAGATCTGGGTCTGCCTCTAACCCTTCAGTCCAAATGGAACAGGACATTTAGTCCATATCTGGTCACTTCATACGACCAAACAAACACAAACATGTGCCAACTGTCTTCAACGGCCTTCCATTAATGCTAATGTGTGGATGGTGGGCGGTTCTAGTAGGCACAGTATTTGGTGGGCGGGGCTTATAGGCTCGGTATTTGGCCTTTGTGTTTAAACCCCAAATGAAAGTAGAACCTCCCAGAATGTTCCAGTTGTCCATCATGTGACCAGTGGGTACGACTGTATTTTGGAAATGATATTTTTCCACCTGTTTTTAAATTATAACTTTATTTTTGTTATATTGTGGTTTTATTTTCCAAATATGACGACACTATTGTCAGTGTAAGTGTGTTTTTTTTCTTTTGTGGCCTTAATACGCCCGTCGTACTAAACAAATATCTGCAGACTGTTCTTTAAAAATGAGACTAGTGTAAAAGAACTGAAATAAGTGCAGTTTCAACATGATCCCTACGTTCATCATTTACATGTTCATTACAACAAATACACAAAACATTTAGTAACAGACAGAATATTGGTCCAATGACACTGATTCTACGTCATATTTGTTCGGTTTATTTCCATTTAGGATAGTTTATAAATGTAAACCCTTCCATATTCTACCGTTTTACACTAAAACACTGTGAACATTTGCAGTTGTCATTATTTCGAGGTCATAGGATTGTCTTTTTCCACATGTTAAAACCTTTGTTAATATCTTCTGTGTAAATTCAATCCCAGGGCCAGATTGGACCCTGTAGTGGCCAGTTTTGGCTCACGGGCCCCATGTTGTAGAGCACAGGTGTCAAACTCTGGTCCTTGAGGGCCGGTATCCTGCATGTTTTAGAGGTTTCCCTCTTCCAGCACACCTGACAGTCATTATCAGGCTTCTGCAGAGTTGGATGATAGGCTCATCATTTGAATCAGGTGTGTTGGAAGAGGGAAACATCTAAAACATGCAGGATACCGGCCCTTGAGGATCTGAGTTTGACACCCCTGTTGTAGAGGGTGGAACCTGTGTGGAGTCACAGTGGTGACAAACTCAACCCGTGGAAGGGTTGTGTAAACACTGGTCTTTTTTCCACTGATCCTCTAATTAACTGAATGGAACTGTTCATATTTAATATATAATATATTTAATGGAAAAACAACAGTTTCACCCAAGCTCTAGTTTTTCTCTGAATGGTTGTTGTTTGAGGTGTTTTTTCATAGTTAAATTGGTATATGACTAAAACTAAGAAAATGAACAAAAATATATGAAATAGATTTTTTTTTAAAAAAATTGGTATATGACCCAAAACTGTAATGGAAAGACCTTTGAGTCCAACTAGAGTCACATGACCAAAACAAGCAGATGTGGATGGATGTTAGAAGAAGAGTTGAACCCAAATGTGTGTGTATGTGTGGACACACCAGGAAACCACATCAGTTTAGAATTTAGTAGGAGATCGAGAGGAAACCAGCATTCTAGATTCAAAACAACACAGATTTATGTTCCTGTTTATGGAAGGACTGACACTGACATCTACCACAAGAAAGAAACTCAGCAGCACATTTGGGATTGAATGGACAAATCAACAGTGCACACTTCTGTTTATTTACACATTTATATAAATATGGGGACAGTTTTAGCTCAGATGGACCATGGAAAAGGGATTAGTGTTGAACTAAGCCTTAAAACTGACCAGAGCCTGGATCTGAGCCCTGGGATGGTTTAGTATGGTTCCATCTGTGTCCTATTACTGAGACAGAGTCCAGATCTCTTTGGGTTCATACAGAACAGAACAGAATGGAATAGCTTTAATTGTCATTGTTAGTCCAGTCAGTGCAACAATATGAATTTAAAAAAAACCACAATACTTCAGAAAATAAGAAAAGAGAGAATACAACATTATAAAAACAAGATACAAAAATGGAAAACAAAAATTTAAGTAAAATAGAATACAACTAAAAGAATACAAATATACATAAAGTATGAGTAGAGAATATGAATAATATTAACAGTATGTATATCTGTGAACTCAAGTCTGTTAAAATAGTGCATTTATGTTTGAATAAATATGAAATAAATATCGAATAATTAAATATTGAATAGATATTGAATATTGTATGGTTTCTGTAGAACAGAGGATTATTGCAGATGTTTGGAGGTGTCTGTACAGGAGCAGAACCAGGCTCATTCAGGAGCAGAACCAGGCTAATTCAGAAGTAGAACGAGGCTAATTCAGGAGCAGAATCAGGTTAATTCAGTAGTAGAACCAGGCTAATTCAGTTGTTTTTTTGTCTTTGCCATGTCCGAGTCCATTTGACCTCCTTCTGAGGGACATCTGTGGAGTATGGAACCGGTCCAAATGTTCCTGTCCATCAGACAGATCTGTGTTTCCCTTAGTCTGTAGTTGGACATAAATAAATGTGTGTAAACTGTTGTATGAGTTCAGTCGATCATGTTCAGTCGTATTGTGTGTATTTGATCAGAATATGAATGAATAAGTTCAGACCAGAATTACAAACAGGAAATCCAGCTGTACCATTGTTCTTTCTCCATCACGAATACGAATTCACCAACGTGACTCTACTGTCCAAAATCTGTCACCACTTCACAGACATTATTTATGGAGCAGCAGATCCATGGATCCACAGATGAACCATGAGTTCAGGTTCCTTCTACAGATGAACAGAAGATCCATGGATCCACAGAGTTCAGGTTCCTTCTCCATGGATTTGACCTGGTTTCGTTCTCAGACTTCGTGGTCCATCTCGAACAGTGATCCTTCCTGATCTGACACCGGTCAATCTGTCACTAGACTAGACAAAGAGTTTAGGACAAGGACTAGACTGGACTGGAGAAGACGCATGGATACACGTCTATGTTTTGGACCAGTTTGGACTTGAATGTTCTCAAATGTCCAATGGAAACGGGCTCATTGACCCACTGATATTGGTCACATGTTCATCTGTGGAACCAACATGTGTTTGTTGGACTAAAAAAAGGAACTGTACTGTCAGAATTGTAGATAATTGGACGTTTACTATTTTTATTTGAACAAATATTGTCTCGCAGCAGTCTGGTTGAGTTTATTTATATTAACAAAAATCTAAGTTATTTTTAATTTGAACAAAAAATATTCAAGGAAAAACAAAAAGTTTAAATGTTTTTAATGTTTAAAAGGATCTTCATCAGCTTCATTTGAGGAGAGACAGACTCATCCAGAAGGTCCAGAAGCATCCATTCAGTATTAATGTGTCAAGAACTGTTAGGAGGTTTATAGACCTCCGAAGGGGTGTCTGGAGGTTTATAGACCTCCAAAGGGGGTTCTGGAGGTTTATGGTCCTCCAAAGCAGGGTCTGGAGGTTTATAGACCTCCAAAGGGGGGTCTGGAGGTTTATAGACCTCCAAAGGGGGTTCTGGAGGTTTATGGTCCTCCAAAGGGGGGTCTGGAGGTTTATAGACCTCCAAAGGGGGGTCTGGAGGTTTATAGACCTCCAAAGGGGGTGCTGGAGGTTTATGGTTCTCTAAAGGGGGGTCTGGAGGTTTATGGTCCTCCAAAGGGGGGTCTGGAGGATTGTAGACCTCCAAAGGGAGGTCTGGAGGATTATAGACTTCCAAAGGGGGGTCTGGAGGTTTACAGACCTCCAAAGGGGGGCCTGGAAGTTCATAGACCTCCAAAGGGGGGCCACAGAAAAAGACTGAGCACCAGTGGAGTAGATGATGTTGGATGATGACATGTTGGTTTTTGGAAACAGTTTTGACCCCTCAGCCAACATCTACCCAAAGGGGTATTATAGTCTGTCTGTCTGTGTGTCCATTTGTGGTCATAGTCTCATTCTCTGCTCCTCATTTCTCCTGTGTTTCCATCTGCAGCAGTGGAATATTGAACAGGTGACCTTTGACCTCCTGTTTCCAGGTCACATGTCCTTGTGCCGTTCTAATATCTGAGGACTTTCACATATAAATATGGATGGAATCAGTTTGACACAAAGACAATCTGATATCAATTATAGGGCAGTGACTTTAACACAATCTGACACTAGATTGGACTGAAGGGGATTAAAAGTGAGCAGACGTTCTGTTGATGTTCCAGCCTTAGTATCAAACCACAACACATTCATTCAGGATTCAACCAGTCAGTGTTCAGAACCAGAACCTGGTCTAGGTCTGAGATGAAAATGAGGAAGTGTGCGTTGTACCTGTTTGGATTTGAATGATGTCATAATCATGTAAAGCTCTGTTTTCAACATGTTGGTCAGAGCTGATGCCGTTGCCATGGTAACCGTCTCCTTCTCTCCTCAGCTTTTCTCCCACCGATAATAAATTCGCCACCTGCTCCGATGACGGAACGGTTCGGATCTGGGACTTCCTGCGCTGCCACGAGGAGAGGATCCTCCGAGGTAAAGACACCTAAATGCACCATGATGATGTGTGACTGCCGACAGACACAAACCGCAACCCCACTGAATGATGATGGAGTTTGTGTTTGCTGCATTTAAAGGTCACGGCGCTGATGTGAAGTGCGTCGACTGGCATCCAACCAAAGGCCTGGTGGTTTCTGGGAGCAAAGACAGTCAGCAGCCAATCAAATTCTGGGACCCAAAGACCGGACAGAGTCTGGCCACGCTGTGAGTGGATGTACAAGCACCTAAACCCAACCCTAACCGCTCAGCCAATCACACTGATGTGTCTCCGGTCTCTGTGCTTAGCCACGCCCACAAGAACACGGTGATGGAGGTGAAGTGGAACCTGAACGGCAACTGGCTGCTGACGGCGTCACGTGACCATCTGTGTAAACTGTTTGACATCAGGAACCTGAAGGAGGAGCTGCAGGTCTTCAGAGGCCACAAGAAGGAGGCCACAGGTGAGTCCGGACCACAACTGGGACCAGAGTGTGGACCAGAACTGGGACCGGAGTCTGGACCAGAACTGGGACCGGAGTCTGGACACACACACACACACAAATACACATAAACATACACACACACACACACGCCCCCAAGAATTCCAGGAATTTGAAAAGTCCCGCCTCCTTTTAGGAACTTTAATGAAAAGTTTGGGCCGAGGGGAGTTTTTTTTTCTGTGTCGTTTCAGTGGAAATGCTCAGAGGTGTTTGTGTTTGTGAAGGTCTTGCAGAGGAAAAGTGTCTGTGTTTTTTTGTGTCATGTGGTTTTATTTTCTGTTTGTTCAAACTCATCGACTTTTGGTTCAGTCTGGTGTAGTGTCAGCTTGTGGAGGACCTGCTTCAGCTGAAGAATCAGGTCCATCAGGTTTCAAACATGTCAACAGGTCATCTGGTCAAACTGTATTCATTTATTTGTTTATTTGTCTCAAACTTCAAACATACATGTGGACATGTGGTCCATTGGACTTCTTCTGACATGGGCCAGTAGATGTGTCCAAGTCGAGGACAGATGTCCAAAGCTCATCTGATCGTTCTTCAGGTGGTTTTTCCCACAGACCTTATCTGGTCCAGGGTCTGCTGGGTCTAAACCAGGTTCTGCTCCTCCTGGGGGGACCTGGCCTAACATCTCCATGTGTTGTTGTGTTTTCAGCCGTGGCCTGGCATCCGGTCCATGAGGGTCTGTTTGCCAGTGGAGGTTCTGATGGGTCTCTGCTGTTCTGGCACACAGGGTAAGACCCCAGTAGACCTGATGTAGAACCCACATGGACTAGGCACGGACCAGACTTGGGCTGGAAGCAGACTGGACGTAGACCGGACGTGGACCCTTTAATGCTGACGCAGTCTGTGTCGGTCTGACTTGGCCTGTTGGTCTGGTTTCAGGGTGGAGAAGGAGGTCGGGGGGATGGAGATGGCCCACGAGGGGATGATCTGGAGTCTGGCCTGGCACCCACTGGGTCACATCCTGTGTTCTGGATCCAACGACCACACCAGGTGGGTCCAAGGGGGACGGGGAGGCTGAAGTACGTGGACTGGAGGGGACCCGGTACAGGGGGACGAGGGGACATGGTGCAGGGGGACGAGGAGGCTTAAGTACGTGGACTGGAGGGGACCCAGTGCAGGGGGACTGGAGAGGGAGCTGGTGCAGGGGGACGAGAAGGCTTTATTCTAGTTTAAGTGGACTGGAGTGGACCTGGTGTAGGGGGACGAGGAGGCTTTATTCTAGTTTAAGTGGACTGGAGGGGACCCGGCTCTGGTACAGACTCACACCTGTGCTCTGTTCGATGGGTTTCAGTAAATTCTGGACCAGAAATCGTCCTGGGGACAAGATGAGGGACCGCTACAACCTGAACCTGCTGCCGGGCATGTCGGAGGATGGCGTGGAGTACGGTGAGCCCCCGTGGACCCATTAGTGTAGAAGAGCTGATTCCAAAGTGGAGGCTGATAGTGACCTAAGACTGCTTTCAGATGATGTGGAGCCCAACAGCGTGGCCTCCATCCCAGGGATGGGGATCCCTGAGCAGCTGAAGGCCGCC
The DNA here is from genome assembly GCF_902148855.1 of Sphaeramia orbicularis. Lineage (NCBI taxonomy): Eukaryota > Metazoa > Chordata > Actinopteri > Kurtiformes > Apogonidae > Sphaeramia > Sphaeramia orbicularis. The sequence goes on along the minus strand of NC_043973.1, from coordinate 54,508,177 downwards.
ATGGAGCAAGAGCAGACCAGTAAGTCCATCAGCCGGGTGGGGGGGTTTCACAGTCTAATACAGAGCTGCAAATATGGCCTGACCCTAAAAAAGTTCTAAAAAGGTTTTTCTCACTGGTTTCAATCGTATCAGATGAATTTCAAAACAGACTAAAAGTTACCAACGTTTGACTCCAACAAAGTCCCCCGCCCACCTCACCCCCCCGGCCCTCAGGTCCTTAAAATGACCATTACTCCTTTGTATTGAATACTAGTGCCTGATGCATGTTTTGACCATGTGATATTCTAATTAGCATATTTGTATAATAGATAAGTGATTACAAGTCCAATTATATATTTGAGTGACTGATTACAAGCACATTTATTCTAAAAATAAGTAGAATTTCCCTGAAGTCATTCCATATTTGTCCTTTGTCATGTGGTTCTGCCTAGTGTAGGTGGTTCCTGTGGTTCAGAACCGTTCTTTTGATTCTAATACAGAATAAATTCATTAGAACTGTGTGATCCTGTCAAATGAGTCTAAACAGGGAGACGGCTGCAGACCACTAACCCCTTTAGTTTCAAGTGGTTTATTTTTTATATATATATTTTTTTATAATGTTTTTGTTTTTTTTTGTTTTTTTTGCCTTTGGGTTTTTTTTTTGTTTTTTTTTTAGTGCTTTAAGTGGTCATGGATGAATATTAGTTGGACTACAGAGGTCTACACTGTGGTGCCAACAACATTTCAATGAGGCAAACATTATCAGATGTCAGAGTTCTGTTGTGAATGTCCTTTATTTATCTTTAGTAGAATGGCACCGTTCAACTCCAAACATCTGTAGAAGATGGATCACATATGTGCAACCTCATTCCAGTGGAAATGAGGGTTCACACTCAGGCTTCTGTTCAGGCTCATTCAGCTGTTATGGATCAAAGTTAGAAAAGTCCAGTTTAAGTTCGTTTGAGGTGGAATGACTTTTACAATGAATGTCAAGTCTGAGTTTTAGCAAAAAAAAAAAAAAAAGGGTTTATGTCCAAAAACACGTACTGAGTTCGATGACCTGGGCTAAAGCGTCTCCATCTGTGGTCTAATCCACAGGGATCGGACAAAAACATGTTGTATTAGTATTCCATAGCTGTCCTCCATAATGGACAGAGACTCCACCCCCTCCAACACACACTCCCAGATAGGACAGGTGTGTCCTTGTGCAGCTGTCAGGATCCACAATAGAAGCGTCCTCATATGTCTAATGTGAACACTTGTATCTGTAGAATTCTGTGTGTATAGGTGGACGTATGAGTGTGTCCTCTGTCCAACCTGTGGCAGGTTCAGCATGTGCACACATGGAAACAGGATTTACAGCGGTTTGCATTTGTCTGTAAGGCAAGGTAACTTTATTGTATAGCACATTTCAGCAACAAGGACAATTCAAGGTGCTTCACACAGGACATTGAAATACGACGACAAGGGAAAAAAAGAAACGCATTTAAACATTATAAAAGAAACATGTAAAAGGTGATTAAAAACAGCAAGTAAGAAAACAACACATAAAACCCGAAAATATAAACACACAATTAAAGTAAGAGTTGCAGTGCAAACTACTTTTTCCGTTTGCTCTCTTCTACTCCTGTGTCCTTTGTTTGTGCTTCACTATTACTACTGGAAATCTGGAATGTCCCCTTGGGACTAAGAAAGGAAGATTCTTATCTAATCTTATCTTACCTATAGAATAGACTAGAATAGAATAGAATAGAATGTCTTTATTGTCGTTGTGCAGGTACAATAACATTTAGAAACAGTGCAGTCGTTCTAGGTGCAATAAAAAAAGTATAAATAATGTAAATAAAGAGTATAAAGTTAAATATAAAAGAAAAAACCCTGATGGCATAAATATCTTAAAAAAAAAAAAAAAAAAGCAGCTTAAAAAATAGTGTTACTAGAAGAATAAAAAGCCACATAAAGCATCATCATATACTCTGGACAACATTCAGCGTTCCACACAATGAATGTCCAGCAGAGTTCAGTGCAATTATGGACCTGGGATCAAAATTGTTTTTTAGACGGTTTGTGCTGGCGCTCTTATCTTATCTTATCTTATTTTAGTCTGTAATATGGCTTAGTCAAATAATGAAGGACAGGATATTTGAAGGGCTGTCTGTCCGTCTTGGACACCATCTTGAAAATGTCTCCTTTGTAGTGTCCACCTTTGGTTAAACAACTTCTTTGTTTTTAAAGACGCCTCACTCTATTAAAAACAGCTGAGAAACCTGTTGTTAGAGTTCGTTTCAGGTGGTTTTCCACGTGTGCATCCGCCTACCAGTGCCATCAAAGGTCAGGATGTCCAGGTGTGGTACAGCGGCATCCTCAGTTAGACTTGTCTGATGTCCACTGTGACGTCCACAGGTAAAGAGGCGGTTCCTGAGGTGGAGATGTCCATCCCAGGTCTGGACTGGGGAGTGGACGAGGTCATGGGCAAGGACGCCAAGAAGGTCCCTCAGAAGAAAGTCCCGTACGCCAAACCGATCCCGGCTCAGTTCCAGCAGGTGAGTGGCCGGTTGATGAACACCTGAACGGGTATGGAACCAGGTGTGGAGTCTGTGACCGACGCCCTCTTCCTCTGCAGGCATGGGCTGAGAACAAAGTACCCATGATGCCCCCTGCTGCAGATCTGTCCAAAGACCGGAAGGTGGAGCAGAAGGTGGAGGTGAAGAAGAAGACTCAGGCCGAGATCGAGCAGGAAATGGCGGCGCTGCAGTACACAAACCCCATGCTGCTGGAGGTGAGAGACGCACCTGAGGCCTGTGGACCAGCACCACTGTGGTTCAGGTTCAGGTGACGCCATGCACCTGTAGGTAGAACACACCATGACGTTCCACAGCAGTCAGAGCAAAACAGGCGTGTGTTTGAAGTCAGTGTTATGGTTCGAAAGTGTTCAATAGTTGAATGTGAATATGTTTGAACTAAACTAACATCAGTTTATTAAACTGAACCATAACACAAACCCAGGGTTTGTCCTTCAGATGGATGGTCCAGCTGGACTATGGACCCTGTCCAGCTGGACCAGGTCTATGGTCCTGACTGTCCGGACCCCGGTCACACCACAGACCACCCAACTCATCCTCTTCTGTTCCTTTGTGCAGCAAATAAAGATGGACCGGATGAACCAGATGAACCCCGAGGGGGGCATGGGCCCCTCACAGACACAGGGCACGATGCCCCCGTTCCCTGGCACTGGGGGACCTGGTGGTCCAGGGGGCCCCATACCCCCTGGACAGCAGGGCTTCCCCCCAAACATGGCCCCTCAGCAGATGCCCAACACCATGGGGCCTCCAATGGGCCCAGGAGGCCTGCAGCCCCCCTTCATGCCCCCTGGACAGATGGGCCCCCCTTCTGGACCCCAGCCCCACCAGGGGCCCCCGCAAGGAATGATGGGACCACCGGACATGCAGCGACATCCTGGTCCTCCCAGAAACATGGGCCCCCAGGGACCTCACATGGGCCCCGGACCCAGAGGGATGCAGGGGCCCCCCGGTGGAATGATGGGGCCCCCTCCACGAGGAATGGGTCCAAGGGATCCTCAGGGGCCCCCGCCTCAGGGGGGCATGATGCCTCCCCAAGGGAACATGATGGGCCCCCAGGGGCCAATGCAGGGCGGGATGATGGGGCCCCCGCCTCGGACACATGGCAACATGCCAAACAACTATGGGATGGGCAATATGCAGGGGCCCCCAGGACCCCCAGGTAACATACAGGGACCCCCAGGTAACATGCAAGGACCCCACGGAAACATGCAGGGGCCCCACGGGAACATGCAGGGGCCCCCATACATGCAGCACCAGGTGAGCAGACCGAACCAGAACAGGACCTAGGTTAGGATGACAGCATCCTTTAGTTTACTTTGGTTTAGTTTAGTTTAGTTTACTTTGGTTTAGTTTGGTTTGGTTTGGTTTAGTTTAGTTTAGTTTAGTTTAGTTTAGTTTAGTTTAGTTTAGTTTAGTTTAGTTTAGTTTAGTTTGGTTTGGTTTAGTTTAGTTTACTTTGGTTTAGTTTAGTTTGGTTTGGTTTAGTTTGGTTTATTCCTTCGTTGACACTAACTCACTGGTCTTTGCAGGGTCAGAACTCAGGGCCGATGATGCATGGCATGGGGCCACAGGGGCCACAGGGGCCCAACAACAAAGGTAAGAGCCAGCATGGTGCTGGGCCTCGTCTGTCGACAGTTCATTCACGTCCAGTCTAGTCTCTGTTTTCAGTCCTGATCATCTCGATCCCAGTCCTTGACCTGAGCAGGTCTTGATTCTAGACCAGTGGAAGTTTGATTGAGCTCATTGTTAAAGGTCTAACACGGTCCTGGTCTTGGCTTTTTCTTGTCTTCAGACTCTCGGGGTCCACCTCCTAACCACCACATGGGACCTCCAGACCGCCAGGGACCTGGAGCACCAGACCAGGGCTCAGGGCTTTATTGGGGGGAAAACCAGCAGGGGAGACGAGGGCCACAGGACTTTGATGGAGGCCAGGACTTCCACAGTCGGGATGAGGGCTGGAGACCGGGACCGGGTCCTGGACAAGGGTACCAGGGAGGAGGAGGACGAGGCCACCGAGGAGGAGGGGGGAACGGTGGAAACTGGGGTCCTGACGACAGGTTCAACCGGGACGGAGGAGAGTTCAGAGGACGGAGGGAGGACAGGTGAGTCCCAACTAGAACCTGGTCCACTTGAGAGTTCTCTGGTTGTAGTCCAGGATCTAGGACCAGTAGCAGCAGTACATTCAGAAGTTTAGGTTCTGGTCCTGAACCCAGACTTAGCGGACCATTTGTTCCAGGTTCAGAGGCGGTGGCCCCGGCCGGCCCGGAGGTCGAGGTTACCCTGACGAGTTTGGAGGACAGGAAGATGGCTACGACGTCAACGAAGACCTGGGCCGGGGCTGGGACAACGGAGGCCGAGGGAGACCACCCCGAGGAGGAGGTCCCCCCAGAGCAGGAGGTCAGAGTCCACCCCAGTGGGAGCACATGTCCTACAAGCCCCCTGGGGCCTCATGGGCGGCATTCAGAGGGACTGGTCCTGAGTGGGTTTGACGAGTCCAGAACAAGGGTTTCAACAACATTTGAACAAGTTGATTCCTTGAACTTTTCTTATGATTTTAAATGAATACTTTCTTCAGTTTTTGTAAAACTTTCAAGTGTGCGTTAATTGTCTTTCATTGAATGTGTTGTTTGTTGTGTTCAAACCCTGAACCTGTCTTTGTGTGGCTGTAGTTTAGGTCGTCTCTGTCTCAGTTCCGGTTTTGATTTGTGTGTCTCTGCCTCAGGTCATGACGGTTACCGGGACGGGCAGCAGATGCATGATGGGTCGTCACCGGCGGGGCGCGAGCGTTCGTCGTCTCTGCAGGGCATGGACATGGCCTCTCTGCCCCCCCGCAAGCGCCCCTGGCAGGACGGCCCGGGAACTGGAGACCCCCGAGACCGGGATTCTCCAGGAGCCGACGGAGGTAAAACACCTAACACATTCAGTCCCAGATCCAGTCCCAGACCCAGTCTGCAGGTCAGTGTTGGTCTGCAGGTCTATGTTGATCTACATTGGTCTGCAGGTCTACGCTCCTCGATGTTGGTTTGCAAGGTCTACATTGGTCTGCAGGTCTACATTGGCCTGCAGGTCTACATTGGTCTGCAGGTCTATGTTGGTCTTCGTTGGTCTGCAGATCCACGTTGGTCTACATTGGTCTGCAGGTCTACGTTGGTCTGCAGGTCTATGTTGGCCTATGTTGGTCTGCAGGTCTACGTTGGTCTATGTTGGTCAGATCAGTCTTGTGTGCTAAAGCGGACCTGTGGACCACCACTAACCACTGGACCTCCTTCTTGTCTTTCCGTCCTGCAGCTCGTCCTCCCAGGGATGACACCGGTTTCGGTCCATCGGGTCGCGGCGGACGGGGGGGGGTGGGGTCCTGGAGGAGGACCTGGACCCAGGAGAGGAGGACCGCCACTCAGAGGAGCGCCAAGGGGGGGCGGCCGGGGCCGGTAGTGCCCGGTTTGGTGCGGAGGTGGACTATGGTCACATGACCCCGACAGACAATCTGAGTGGTGGCGTGTTTTCATGTCCCATGAGTCTCTGTGTGGCCCCGCCTCCTTCTAGGACGGACGTCGTGTCACTGTCGGGCCCCGCCTCCTTCTAGGACGGACGCCGTGTCACTGTCGGGCCCCGCCTCCTTTTAGGACGGACGCCATGTTACTGTCGGTCGTTGCTTTTGTAAAAGATTTGTATGTTTTTGTGTTTTCACTGATGGACAATAAAGATTCACACTTCAAACCCCACCCAGTGTCCGGATCCAGTCCAGCACAGTCCAGCAGGGATGTCCAAGTGGTTTATGTCCAGGTCCCACATTCAGCCCAAAGGGGGACAAATGGGCCGGACCAGGACCACAAACCCAAAACACCTTGAAACACTGACAACCACAAAACTGTTCAGGTGGGAAAAGTCACATGTACAGTTACGGTATGAAGACCAGTACTAGTCCCGCCCACCACAGGGTCTGGTCCCGCCCATCACAGGGTCTAATCCCGCCCACCAAAGGGTCTAATAGCACCCACCACAGGATCTAATCCCACCCACCAAATGTCTAGTCCAGCCCACCAAAGGGTCTAATCCCGCCCATGAAATGCATCAGTAACAGTGAAGACGTGAACAGTTAAAAATGTCCAAATCCTTTTAGTCCTGGTTCCACATTCAGACTAGTCTGATCTGAAGTGGATCAGAACCGGTCCAATAAGAACAACAGAAAAAAAAAAAAATGAGTTCATGTTTTTTTATTTTGTTCTTACTTGTTGTTTATTTTGTTCCTATTTGTTTTTAGCTTACCGGCCGACAGGCCATAAACTATTGTCATCATGCGACATCCGTTGTCGTCTGTCGTCCGTTACAAAAATTTCAATCGTCTTCTTCTCCGAAACTACAATTCCGATTGACTTCAAACTTGGTATACAGCTTCTTTATGATGATGTCAACAAAAGTTAGTAAAATTATTTGGATCCGGATCTGATTCTGGATTTGGTGCGACTTTGAAAAATTTCCCCATTATAAGAGATAAGAAGTGGATCGATACAATAACTCAGTAAATACAAATGATATCCAGTGTAAATTTCTACAGTCCAACTCTGATGAGGCGATGACCAAAACATAATGTCCACATGCTGATCAGGATCTTCTTCTGGATCCAGGAACTTACGGAAAATTTAACATGGGCTCTTATGGGAAAAAATTTCAATCGTCCTTTTCTCCCAAACTCCAGTTCTGATTGACTTCAAACTTAGTATACAGCTTCTGTATGATGATGTCAGCACAAGGTATTGAAATTATTTCGATCTGGATCTGATTCTGGATTTGCTGCAACTTTGAAAAATGTTCCCATTATAAGAGATAGGAAGTGGATTGATACAATAAATCAATATCAATGATATCAAGTTGGAATTTGAATTTTTTACAGATCTGATTGGAATATGACCAAAACATGGGCTATTTCTGTAATAGAATAAATACACAGAACTGGGTGATAATAAATGGCATCTGGATACATTTCCCAAAGCTTTTAATTTGGCAGGTAAGCTACAGGGCCATTGGTCCTATTTTCGTTCATGTTTGTTCTTTTTACTGTGTTCATATTTGTTTATTTTGTTCTTATTTGTTGTTTATTTTGTTCAGGTTTGTTTATTTTGTTCTTATTTGGTTTTGTTCATGTTTGTTGTTTATTTTGTTCATGTTTGTCAACATTCTTAAATGTTGTGTGTGTTGATCTGCTGTGGTTGAACTTTGGTCCAATGACACTGATTCTTCTGAAGAACATTTCAGTTTATTCATATTTTCCTCATGGAATTGGACTTTTGTAACAATAAAACACACAAATATGGATTAATATTTAAAATACGGATTATTATTTATAGGTAATCGATCATCGACCGTATGGATCAAAGTCTGTGGACCCATTGGATCCAGGTGTTGGTTTTCTAACAGTGATAAAAACAATAAGGACTAATGTAAGAACATAGTTTATATTATGGGATGGATATCATTAGTTTGGGTTCAGTTCTTATCGTTGTTTCCAAAACTACGACATATCAGCACCACATAAGAAAACTAGAAAAGCACTCGGAGAGCGCAGACCTCCGCCAAGCGCAAAAATTCCCCACATAATCGGTGACACAAATCCTACATTTATTTTTTAAAATAAAATCCGCCTTCTGGATCAGATCCGGATCAGCCTTTGAAATGTGATAGAGGACCCCATTGTCAATTCCTGAGTTAAATTTCATGAGTTTTGGTCAATAATTAAGCGAGATATTGGGAAACGAAAATTTTGGCCCCATTTACCACAATGTTAACGAAAATTTCAAAGTGATCCAGAATCCAGGATTTCTTCCGGATCACCCCAAAAAGTTAATCATTTCTTCCTTATCCCATTTCCAACAAACCCTGAAAATTTCATCAAAATCTGTCAATAACTTTTTGAGTTATGTTGCACACTAACGGACAGACAAACAGACAGACAAACAAACCCTGGCAAAAACATAACCTCCTTGGCGAAGGTAATAAAAACACTTGTGATGAGAAAAAAGTCATAAAATATCAAGAGAAAACCTGTAATTTTATGAGAATAAAATCATAGTTTAAAAAAAAAAAAAAAACTCAATTTAATGAAATTAATGTCACATTTTTATGAGAATAGTGTTGTCATATTTGGAAAATAAAGTCATAATATTACAAGAATAATCTGTGAGTCATTTTAGAAACAAAGAGAATAACTGAACCAAACTAATGATATCTATCCCATAATATAAAACTACATTCTGACATTAGTCCTTATTGTTTTGGATCCCAGACCCCTGTTAGAAAAGAAACACCTGGATTCAACGGGTCCACAGACTGGGTTTGATCAGGACTACGCTGACCCCGTGGGAACTGACCCAAGGCATCATGGGTATGTCTTCATCTGGACTCCATCTCCCATGACCCCCTGGACAGAAGACATGTGATGTCCACCACTAGAGGTCACTGCACGTCCAACACCTGAAGGACAAACCCACCACAGTCTGTTTGATCCACGTTTAATGAACTGACCACACTGACAGCAGAGGTCAAAGGTCACATAGGACCAGGACCTTCAGTCTAAATGCTGTCTGTTTTTATTTCTCCTCTTATGCCTGAACGCCTTACGGGTTCAAACCAGCAGGAAAGTCCAGTGTGGTCCTCAGATGTGTCCATGTAGAGGTCAGAGGTCAGCAGCTTCCGTTTGGTTCATGGTGCCTTCACTGACCCCTGGACAGTCCAGGACACACCGGTATCAGATGGGTATGAACCGTCAGCTGATAATCCAGAATCACCATGGATCGATCACATGTTCATCTGAGCCCTGTCTGGAACCCAGGTCCTACAGACCCCTCAGCGGGCCCGGGGTGGGGTGGGGGGGTCTCGGACCCCGCCTTTGGACACTGTCCCGGTCCTCCGCTGCGTCCGGTCCTGGGTCAGATGGGCATGGTTTTCCCGGTCACCGTCCTCTTGATAGCAGACGCCGCCAACCCTCCCACGAAGCGCATCCCGGCTCCGCCCCCAGGAAGCAGCGACACCACGGCGCCGAGGATCACAGCGACCTGCAGAGACCAGAACCACAACCCGGTTATACATGGACCAGAACCACAACCACAAGCCCCTTACAATGTGGACCCCCTACACCTGACCCCCTGAGACCAGCACAGACCCTACTAGACCCCCTGGGACCAGCACAGATCCTCCTAGACCCCCAGAGCCGGTACAGACCCCTGTAGACCCCCTAGGACCGGTGTCGGATAAAATATGGACCCCTATAAAATTTGTACCCCTGCCGATTTTGCGCACGCGTGAAAATCCGCGGTACATATTTTATGCGTATACGCATGAAGTTTGTACCCTTGTGAAATATGTACCGTATAATCTCCTGTGATATATCCTATGTACTTAGATCACCTAACCCTAACCCGTGCGCAAATTCCAAATAGGTCCAAATTTTACAAGGTCCGTATTTTATGCCACACCGGTACTGACCCTACTAGACCCCCAGACCCGGTACAGACCCTTGTAGACCCCCAGACCCGGGTCCCACCTGCAGGCCGGCTCCCAGTGCCGTCAGGACGGTGCTGTGGAGGCTCAAGGCCGCGTACAGAGTCCCTGCCAGGGCGGTCAGGTACACTGCGGCCCCGGGGGACGTGGGCAGGCCGGCGGCCATCCTGCTAGGGCCGCGGAGAATCGCCGCCGCCGCGATGGCGAACAGTGATCCGAGCGACCAGAGCAGGGCGAACTTCCGGGCGTAGAGCAGCAGCAGCGGCGCGTACAGAGCCGACAGGCCGAAGCACAGCGCGGAGAAGGCGGCGCACACCCCGGAGGCCGCCAGCCGCTGCCGCCGGCTCAGACCCGGCAGGCACGGGTCCGGCTCCGCGGACCACGGCCACGAAAAGCCTCCGGTTCCGCCCGCGCTCTGTCCGGACAGACCGCCGCCGCGGCTCCCGGACCACGGGCTGGACCACCGGCCGAACCAGCTGCCGGGGACCGGCTCGGCACCGTCCAGGTCCACCGTGGTGCTGGAGCCGGACTGCGACACGGTGCTGGCCCCACCGGCTTTGGACTGGGCCAGATACTCCTGGAGCTGACGGTTCAGATCCGCCATGATGATCCGGATTCTACTGGGTTCTACTGGGGCTCACAGCGACCCCTGCAGGAGTGGAGGATAAAGTCCCGGATGTGTTTACTGTGGACGGGAGGGAAGGGACCGCCTTACTTGCCTCTGATTGGCTAGAAAGGCTCTTCTCCGAATTGGCGACTTGATCTGGCAGTAACTGACGTTCAGGGCAGGCTGTCAACTGAGCAGAGGTTATTATTATTATTATTATTATTATTATTATTATTATTATTATTATTATTATTATTATTATTATTAATAATAATAATAATAATAATAATAATAATGGTGAATGGTGGTGCTAGGGTAAATTATGACATAAAACTGAAAATTAATGAAATTGAAATTGAAAGGGTGTATGCAACGAAATTTTTGGGAGTGATTATTGACCATAAACTCTGTTGGAAATCACAAACAGAATATATCAAATGTAAAATGTCCAAGGCTGTTGCGATTCTTTATAAAACTTGAGACTTGTTAAACAAAAAATGTTTGCATATATTGTATTGTTCACTTATAATGCCATATATGTCATATTGTGTGGAAATATGGGGCAATGCGTATAAAAATAATATAGACCTGATAATTAAACTCCAAAAAAAAAAAAGCTATTAGAGTCATAAACAAAGCTGGTTATCTCCAATCAAGTAATCCACTTATTGTAGAATCTGGTTTACTAAAATTTTTTGATATTGTATATTTAAAAACAATGGAATTTATGTTTCATGTTAAAAGTAAAAATCTTCCTGTTTATATTCAGAAAATTTTTAAGTTAAGAGAAGGAAATTATAATTTAAGAGGGATGTTTGTGTTTGAAAAATGTAAAGTAAGAACAAACGTTAAATATCACTGTGTTTCTGTTATTGGTGTCAAATTATGGAACAAATTGAAGGATGAAGTGAAATTGTGTAGCTCACTGTCGAGTTTCAAAAAGGCTTTAATTTGTCAAATTCTTAAGGGCTATGAAAGTACTATGATTTCAAAGTGACTTATAACACCGAATGTAGTATAATTTGTGTTTAAGTACTAATCTGCTGCAACTTCAGGTGTGGACTTGGAGTAAGGATGGAAATAGGAGAAGCAGAAATAAGCCTCTGGCTTCAGCTTCTTCCTTTTTTAGTTACAAATTGTGTTAATTTTGTGTTTGTTTGTTGTTTTTTTTAATATGTATGTGTTTTGTATTTAACTGAAATAAACATTCATTCATTCACAATAATAATAATAATAATAATATAAATAATAATAATAATAATAATAATAATAATAATAATAGTCTTCTCTAACTGGTTCTTGTTTCATTCTAATATTCTAATGTAAATTCATATACATTTGGTTCATTTAATGTCACTGATATCTGATCAAAGTTTCCATATGATGAATTCAAACCATGTGGATCTGAACCAGCGCCTTCATCATTATTCACATCCACACTAAACTCATTAACATTTCAGACCACCATGGTGTTTGTTCATTTGAACATTTGTCGTGATTTTTTTAATTGACAAAATATATACGCAAACATTTCAGATGGAATGCAATTCTAACATTTACATCACAACAAGGAATTCACAAAGAATCAAATGCAACGTCATGCTTGGGATTTCAGCTGTTCAGTTCTGTCTAAATCAGACGACAGGACAACTTTAAAAACAGCCATGTTTGGTCCTTTAGCTACTTTGGAACAGTGGATACACTTCTGTATCTATAGTTAGTTGAGTTGAGTTGAGTTGAGTTGAGTTGAGTTTTAGTTTAGTTTAGTTCAGTTCAGTTTAATTTTAGTTTTGTTGAGTTGAGTTCAGTTTAGTTTAGTTTTAGTTTAGTTCAGTTGAATTCAGTTCAGTTTAGTTTAGTTTAGTTCAGTTTTAGTTTAGTTTAGTTTAGTTCAGTTTTAGTTTAGTTTAGTTTAGTTTAGTTTAGTTCAGTTCAGTTAAGTTCAGTTTAGTTTAGTTTAGTTGAAACTAATAACTTGTACATGAACACATACCAATTAAAAGAAAAAAGAAAAAAATGTGAAATATCAAATGTCCAAATATCAACATCATCATGTAGAAGCTATAAGAAGTTTATTGTGAAGGTGTTCATTAAAATTAAAATTATTATTCTGAAGGAGGCTGCTGACACCATGTGACTTCCGTTTCCGGTGTAAACAGTCAACATGGCGGCGTCCTTTCTGCTCCGGTCCGTCCTCCGTCGGACTCTGGGCAGGTTCGGGTCCACCGCCAGATTCGGATCTGGATCAGACAGGTCGGAGCTCCGGATCTGAACCAGTGTGACCTCCTGAACGGGTCCATTTCCATCCGTTTATGTGTCATTTGGATCAGAACCGGTCCAGTCTGCGGAGCTTTCACGTCATCTAAAGCTTCTGTTTTGTTCATTTGATGGATTTGATGCCTTTTCTGTAATCGTTTTAACACTTTTTATCAGAGTTTTATATATATATATATATATATATATATATATATATATATATATATATATATATATATAAATTTCTGGATTTAATGTTTAGTTTTGTTAGATTTATGGTTAATTCTCTTGATTTAATGCTTGATTTTATTTCGTAATCATTCATTCATTGATCATATCATTAATGTGAAATGTATTTGTTATTAGTTTGTTCATTTATTGGCTACTTTTGGTTCATTTTTTACTGTTTCAGTGCTAATTTGGATCATTTTAATTTAATTAAACTCTCTGAGGTATTAACGCCGTCACAGAAGTTTAACACAAATGTTTAAAAAAAAACAAACATTGTTTTGCTTGTTTTAAAAGCATTTTATGATCCATCAGTGATTGGTTGAATGATTTCACTTTTCTGTGAATCCGTCGTCTCATTGGCCGGTTCCTTATCATCACTGACCCGTTCACTCTTCTGTGTTTTTGTGCTTTTATTCTCTTTACGTTCATATAACAGACAGAGCAGAGGGTGCTCGGCATGCTGGGTAAAGGTGAGAGAACATCAGAACTCACAAAGACGAGGAGGAGGAGTTGGAGGCGGAGCCATACTGTGGGCTGCCGCCGGTGCGTTTGTTTCTGTTGAACTAAACCATGTGATCAGATACGGTTTGAATCTGCAACGTCACCACTGGACGTCAGTAAACTGTCCATCTGTCCTCCTGTCCATCTGTCTGTCTATCCATTTGTCCTCCTGTCCATCTGTCTGTCTATCCATTTGTCCTCCTGTCCATCTGTCTGGCTGTCTGTCTGTTCATCTGTCCATCTGTCCTCCTGTCCATCTGTCTGTCTGTCCTCCTGTCTCTGCAGCCTTCTCCCTGTTCAGAAGTGAGGAAGATGAGCGAGACGAAGCCCAGAGGAAAGAGGACGAGATGATCCTACTGCTGAAGAAGGCCAAGGTAACAGCAGAGATGCTCCCCTGTCCCCCTGTCTCCCCTGTCTCACCTGTCTCCCCTGTCTCTGTGTCTGTCCTCAGCTCAATCTCCACCGTGGACACCACCAGGCGGCCTCCTCCTTCCTCCATCAGGCCGTTGTCCTGGCTCATCAGACCCACAACACTAACGCCATTGTCTACACCTATAGCCTGGTGAGGCCCCGCCCATTTCACCCACACACACCTGACCTTTGACCCTCCATTTCACCCACACACACCTGACCTTTGACCCTGTGTCCTGCTCCGTGTCCTCAGATGGCGAACCTGGCCTACGTCCAGGGTGAACTGGACAGTGTAAGTACGGAAGCACATGTTCTACAGGAAGTGACATCATTTAGGTGGACAATGGAGATCGCCGAGGTCAGACTGAGGCATCTTTTATTGTCCTGTCCTTTATTGTCCTCAGGCAGAGAAGCTGTTCAAAGCAGCCATGAGCTTCATGTTGTCCAATGGGACGCCACTGGATGACAACGCTGTCATCGAGATGTCTCTGAAACTCACAACCATCTACGCTGAACAGAGCAAGTAAGAAGTACAGAGGGGAGGAGTCAGAGGGGAGGAGACAGAGGGGAGGAGATACAGGGTGGAGGTCAGAGGGGAGGAGACAGAGGGAGGAGTCAGAGAAGTGACTGTCTGTTTATGTATTGAGGGCGGAGCTTGCTGAGCAGGGGTTCAGGTTCTGTGTGGAGTCTCTGGAGTCCAAACTAGAGAAGGACACTTCAGGAGATGAGCAGACAGGTGAGATATCCCCGTCCCCTTCCATGTCCTCTGTCACCACCTCCCTGTCCTCCTGTTGTTGTATTGATTGTTGCCTTGTTTTGTTGATTGTTGCATTTTGTTGGTTGTTGCATTTTGTTGGTTGTTGCATTGCTGTGTTGACTGTTGCATGCTGTGTTGACTTGTGTTGTTGTGGTGTTGTGTTGACTGTTGCGTTGTTTGTTGATTGTTGCGTTTGTTGGTTGTTGCGTTGCTGTGTTGACTGTTGCGTTGCTGCATCCAGAGGAACAGGAGGTTCTGAGGAAGGACACCCGCCTCCTGCTCGGTCTGTGTCTGGACTCTCGGGCTCGGTACCGGGCCTCAACGCGGAACCTGAAGCAGGCGGAAGAGGACTATAAGAGAGCCCTGGACATCTGTACCCAGGAGCAGGGAGAGGACACACCCACAGGTGAGGACACACTACAGGTGACGACACCCCCAATAAACAGGTCCCATCGATGAGTGTCATTTAAATGTGTCATATGTGTATTTCTTTACTGTTTAAAGGTGGATTTGGGTCGAGGGTGGAAATGGTCCAAACTAGACCTTATTATGGTTTTAAATGATACTGATAACTGTGGTCCTGTACCAAATAATTGTGGTCCTGGTACCGATAATTGTGGTTCTGGTACCGATACCTGTGGTTCTGGTACCGATAACATGGCTGAGCTGCAGATGCTGATGATGTGGTGGTTCTATTTCCCATAAGACTCTGGTGCTGATGAGCGACCTGGCCACCATCTTGGATCTGCAGGGTCACCTGGAGACGCTCTGGTTTCTGGTTCAGAGGGCCAGTGGATTTGAGCCGGTCTGCAGGACATCCCGGACCAACATGTCCTGTTGGGAAACATGGCGGCATCCTTCTGCACAAAGGTACGTATGGGTCCTTTCCCAGTTCTTTTGTGGTTGTGGTTCTGTAGACGGAACCTCACCAACGTCCTTAGAATGTCCTGGGTTCCTGAGCTGGGGCCAAAATTGGTTCTAGTTTGTGGTGTGGACGTGAACCTGTGTCTGTGTCCTCAGGGCAGCTGGACGAGGCCGTCCACTTCTACCAGGAGGCGCTGAGACTGGCCCGTCAGAACCATGACCAGGAGGCTGGTGGACCAGATCCAGGAGGGTCTGAGGGAGGTGACGAGAGGAGGCGGAGCCAGGAGGAGGAGAGGGAGGATCAGATGAGTGAAGAGGGCGTCTCAGAGATAGACCAAATGGGAGGAGGAGGAGGACAGAGAGATGGGAGGAGAACGGAAGGAGAAACAGGGAGGAGGAAGCTGGAGAACGGGGAGGAGGAGGGTGGGGACATGAGAGGAGAAACGGGAGGAAGAAATGGGCTGCTCCATCCTACCCTCAATCATGAACAAGATCCTGAGATACTTAAACTCCTCCCCCAGAGGCAGACTTCCCCCTGACCTGGAGTCGACACTCCACCCTTGTCTACCTGAGGACCATGTCCACTCCAGCACCCAAGCAAGGGTCCAGGACCAAAAACCGCATTGGGCTCCTGGATCTGAGGTTCAAACTAACGACCGTACGTGTTCTGTAGTACCTGGTGTAGACCTGGGGGGGGAGTGTGACCCCCCACTATAGTTGGAACACCCCCGCGATCTCCCTGTAGTTGGAACAACCCCCCAGTCCTCCTATAGGTGGAACACCCCCCCCCAGTCCCCTATAGATGGAACAACCCCCCCTTAGGTGGAACCCCCCCCCCCCCCCGTCCCCCCCCCTGTCCCCCTGTAAGTGGAGCACACCCCCAGTCCCCCCTGTAGGTGGAGCACCCCTCTGGTCCCCCCCCTTAACCCTTACAGACCCAGTGCTCCTTTTATGTCAGTTCCCAAATGAATTTTTCTGTAGATTTATCTTTTCTTAAGTCATTTATCACCATTTATGGTGATAAATGACCATTTATTTTAAATGTCCATTTATCACCATTTATGGTGATAAATGGACAAGTTAGAAAAGGCATAATTCAGTTATTTTAAAAAAAAAAGAAAAATGAAAAAAGTACAGGGTGGGGAAGCAAAATTTACAATGAACATTTAGTTGTTTTTTCTCAGCAGGCACAACGTCAATTGTTTTGAAACTAAACATATATTGATGTCATAATCATACCTAACACTATTATCCATACCTTTTCAGAAACTTTTGCTCATATGAGTAATCAGGAAAGCAAACATCAAAGAGTGTGTGATTGCTGAATGCACTCGTCACACCAAAGGAGATTTCAAAATAGTTGGAGTGTCCATAAAGACTGTTTATAATGGAAAGAAGAGAATGACTATGAGCAAAACTATTACGAGAAAGTCTGGAAGATACTATTAAAGAAGAATGGGAGAAGTTGTCACCCCAATATTTGAGGAACACTTGTGCAAGTTTCAGGAAGTGTGTGAAGGCAGTTATTGAGAAAGAAGGAGGACACATAGAATAAAAACATTTTCTATTATGGACATTTTCTTGTGGCAAATAAATTCTCATGACTTTCAATAAACTAATTGGTCATACACTGTCTTTCAATCCCTGCCTCAAAATATTGTAAATTTTGCTTCCCCACCCTGTACAGTTTTTATCTTTTTGTGCACTGAGCAATACGATCAAATGAGGTTTACAACACACACATAGAATTATTTCAGACTATTTCAATACAGTCACATGAAAAAAAACACCTGAATATTCCTTCTGAAGCTGATGGGAGACGTTTTCTACAAATGAATGGATCCAATGAAACCAATTGAATTAGTTTGAGTCTGTTTTTCTGCAGTTTTCTCAGTTTCTGATATAATAATATTAACCCTCAAATGTAATGTGAGCAGGAGGATTAAAGTACAGGACCAGTGGAAAAAATACTTTAAATACAGGATTTTCATTGAAAAAAATGCAAAAACACAGGATAATATTTTGATAAATGGTGATAAAGCACTAAAGACAGATTAAGTAGAGAAAAAGTGATTTGGGAGCTGACACTAAAGTAACTCTGGGTGTTTAAGGGTTAATCTGAGCTTTTAACAACTTTGTGATCAGTGAATTCAATTTGGGAAAATACCTGATTTCGACTGATGAAATACACAATACACAGGAAAATATTATAAATAAATGATGATAAAGCACTTCAGAAAGGTTCCATGTAGACCCAGTGTCCTTTGGGAGCTGACACTAAAGTAGCTCTGGGTGTTTAGGGGTTAAATCTGCTCTAATATCCTTCTTTGTGACATAAAAACACAAGGTTCCGTCCATGCTTTGGCTTGAATTGGGGATTAGTTCCAACACAGATATTGTTTCTGTAGTCGTCTGTGCTGGTTCTGAATGTGAACATGAAAACTGGACTAGACTGACTCCATCTGCTCATGTTCTCCACAGGTTCTTCGTCATGTTAGGGTTGAAGTATTTACGTCACAGGCTTCGTCAATCTTCCCAAACATGAGGTTTAAAAACAGACTGATGCATTTCTTGGTTTATTCTTCATGTGCTGCTGTTGTTGTTTGATCATATTTTATTGGATAAAAAACACCCACATGAACCCTGATGTGAACCGTGGAAATAAGATGGACTTCACAGAAGAATGAAGATCTCTTGGACCATCCAGACCATCATCATCACCACTGTATGACCAGTCAGAGAAGAAGCTGCACTGGACCGCCCACATGACCTTAGACGACCCTCCCCATTTACAGTGGACCTTAAACTGAACACAGACGGATGTGAACCCCTGATAACATGAACAACATGGATTTGGATTTAGAAAACACCAATAAAGTTCATCTGTGTGTTTCTGTGTTTCTTTCTTCTCAGGTTAGGTTGAAAGGCTCTAATACGATCATTTTAAGAAGACTTTCATATTTGTTTAAAGAGACAAAAGCATCAAGGCTTTAAAAAAAATCCTCCAAGAAAAGTCCGATTTAGTCCAAGAGCCTCCGAAAGAATATGGTTTTAAAGGGTTTTATTTAACTAATGAGGTATTTAGAAGGGTTCTAGGAAGTATTTTAGGTGTTTTTAACCCTTTATTCAATTGTTGTTTTTTTTCCAAAAGCCTCTGATGGTCTAAAAGTAAGACTATAGTATGAGTGAAAATACCCAATTTGGACTGGTTCTGGACTATGGTTTTAAAGAGTTTTATTTAACTAATCAGGTATTTAGAAGGGTTCTATGAAGCATTTTAGGTGTTTTTAACCCTTTATTCAGATTTTTTTATGAACGGCCTCTAATGGTCTAAAAGTAAGACTATAGTATGAGTGAAAATACCCAATTTGGACTGGTTCTGGACTATGGTTTTAAAGAGTTTTATTTAACTAATCAGGTATTTAGAAGGGTTCTATGAAGCATTTTAGGTGTTTTTAACCCTTTATTCAGATTTTTTTATGAACGACCTCTGATGGTCTAAAAGTAAGACTATAGTATGAGTGAAAATACCCAATTTGGACTGGTTCTGGAATATGGTTTTAAAGGGTTATATTTAACTAATCAGGTATTTAGAAGGGTTCTATGAAGCATTTTAGGTGTTTTTAACCCTTTATTCAGATTTTTTTATGAACGGCCTCTGATGGTCTAAAAGTAAGACTATAGTATGAGTGAAAATACCCAATTTGGACTGGTTCTGGAATATGGTTTTAAAGGGTTTTATTTAACTAATGAGGTATTTAGAAGGGTTCTAGGAAGTATTTTAGGTGTTTTTAACCCTTTATTCAGTTGTTGTTTTTTTTATAACAGCCTCTGATGGTCTAAAAGTAAGACTATAGTATGACTGAACAATACCCCAATTTGGACTGGTTCTGGAATATGGTTTTAAAGGGTTTTATTTAACTAATGAGGTATTTAGAAGGGTTCTATGAAGCATTTTAGGTGTTTTTAACCCTTTCTTCAGGTTTTTTGCAACGGCCTCTGATGGTCTAAAAGTAAGGACTATAGTATGAGTGAAAATACCCAATTTGGACTGGTTCTGGACTGTGGTTTTTAAAGGGTTTTATTTAACTAATGAGGCATTTGGAAGGGTTCTAGGAGGCATTTTAGGTGTTTTTAACCCTTTATTCAGATTTTTTTATGAACGGCCTCTGATGGTCTAAAAGTAAGACTATAGTATGACTGAAAATACCCAATTTGGACTGGTTCTGGACTATGGTTTTAAAGAGTTTTATTTAACTAATCAGGTATTAGAAGGGTTCTGGGAAGTATTTTAGGTGTTTTTAACCCTTTCTTCAGGTATTTTCCAACGGCCTCTGATGGTCTAAAAGTCAGACTATAGTATGAGTGAAAATACCCAATTTGGACTGGTTCTGGACTGTGGTTTTAAAGGGTTTTATTTAACTAATGAGGCATTTGGAAGGGTTCTAGGAGGCATTTTAGGTGTTTTTAACCCTTTATTCAGATTTTTTTTATGAACGGCCTCTGATGGTCTAAAAGTAAGACTATAGTATGACTGAAAATACCCAATTTGGACTGGTTCTGGACTATGGTTTTAAAGAGTTTTATTTAACTAATCAGGTATTTAGAAGGGTTCTGGGAAGTATTTTAGGTGTTTTTAACCCTTTCTTCAGGTATTTTCCAACGACCTCTGATGGTCTAAAAGTAAGACTATAGTATGAGTGAAAATACCCAATTTGGACTGGTTCTGGAATATGGTTTTAAAGGGTTTTATTTAACTAATGAGGCATTTGGAAGGGTTCTAGGAGGCATTTTAGGTGTTTTTAACCCTTTATTCAGGTTTTTTTTCCAACGGCCTCTGATGGTCTAAAAGTCAGACTATAGTATGAGTGAAAATACCCAATTTGGACTGGTTCTGGACTATGGTTTTAAAGGGTTTTATTTAACTAATGAGCTATTTAGAAGGGTTCTAGGAAGTACTTTAGGTGTTTTTAACCCTTTCTTCAGGTTTTTTCCAATGGCCTCTGATGGTCTAAAAGTAAGACTATAGTATGAGTGAAAATACCCAATTTGGACTGGTTCTGGAATATGGTTTTAAAGGGTTATATTTAACTAATCAGGTATTTAGAAGGGTTCTGGGAAGTATTTTAGGTGTTTTTAAGCTTTATTCAGGTTTTTTTATGAACGGCCTCTGATGGTCTAAAAGTAAGACTATAGTATGAGTGAAATACCCAATTTGGACTGGTTCTGGACTATGGTTTTAAAGGGTTTTATTTAACTAATGAGGTATTTAGAAGGGTTCTATGAAGTATTTTAGGTGTTTTTAACCCCTTCTTCAGGTATTTTCCAACGGCCTCTGATGGTCTAAAAGTCAGACTATAGTATGAGTGAAAATACCCAATTTGGACTGGTTCTGGACTATGGTTTTAAAGGGTTTTATTTAACTAATGAGGCATTTGGAAGGGTTCTAGGAGGCATTTTAGGTGTTTTTAACCCTTTATTCAGGTTTTTTCCAACGGCCTCTGATGGTCTAAAAGTAAGACTATAGTATGAGTGAAAATACCCAATTTGGACTGGTTCTGGAATATGGTTTTAAAGGGTTTTATTTAACTAATGAGGTATTTAGAAGGGTTCTATGAAGCATTTTAGGTGTTTTTTAACCCTTTATTCAGATTTTTTTATGAACGGCCTCTGATGGTCTAAACGTAAGACTATAGTATGAGTGAAAATACCCAATTTGGACTGGTTCTGGAATATGGTTTTTTAAAGGGTTTTATTTAACTAATGAGGTATTTAGAAGGGTTCTGGGAAGTATTTTAGGTGTTTTTAACCCTTTATTCAGTTGTTGTTTTTTTTATAACAGCCTCTGATGGTCTAAAAGTAAGACTATAGTATGACTGAAAATACCCAATTTGGACTGGTTCTGGAATATGGTTTTAAAGGGTTTTTATTTAACTAATGAGGTATTTAGAAGGGTTCTATGAAGCATTTTAGGTGTTTTTAACCCTTTCTTCAGGTTTTTTGCAACGGCCTCTGATGGTCTAAAAGTCAGACTATAGTATGACTGAAAATACCCAATTTGGACTGGTTCTGGACTATGGTTTTAAAGAGTTTTATTTAACTAATCAGGTATTTAGAAGGGTTCTGGGAAGTATTTTAGGTGTTTTTAACCCTTTCTTCAGGTATTTTCCAACGGCCTCTGATGGTCTAAAAGTCAGACTATAGTATGAGTGAAAATACCCAATTTGGACTGGTTCTGGGACTATGGTTTTTAAAGGGTTTATTTAACTAATGAGGCATTTGGAAGGGTTCTAGGAGGCATTTAGGTGTTTTTAACCCTTTATTCAGGTTTTTTTCCAACGGCCTCTGTTGGTCTAAAAGTAAGACTATAGTATGAGTGAAAATACCCAATTTGGACTGGTTCTGGAATATGGTTTTTAAAGGGTTATATTTAACTAATCAGGTATTAGAAGGGTTCTATGAAGCATTTTAGGTGTTTTTTAACCCTTTATTCAGATTTTTTTATGAACGGCCCTCTGATGGTCTAAACGTAAGACTATAGTATGAGTGGAAAATACCCAATTTGGACTGGTTTCTGGACTATGGTTTTAAAGGGTTTTTATTTAACTAATGAGGCATTTGGAAGGGTTCTAGGAGGCATTTTAGGTGTTTTTAACCCTTTATTCAGGTTTTTTCCAACGGCCTCTGATGGTCTCAAAGTAAGACTATAGTATGAGTGAAAATACCCAATTTGGACTGGTTCTGGAATATGGTTTTTAAAGGGTTTTATTTAACTAATGAGGTATTTAGAAGGGTTCTAGGAAGTATTTTAGGTGTTTTTAACCCTTTATTCAGTTGTTGTTTTTTTTTATAACAGCCTCTGATGGTCTAAAAGTAAGACTATAGTATGGACTGAAATACCCAATTTGGACTGGTTCTGGAATATGGTTTTAAAGGGTTTTATTTAACTAATGAGGCATTTGGAAGGGTTCTAGGAGGCATTTTAGGTGTTTTTAACCCTTTATTCAAATTTTTTAATGAACGGCCTCTGATGGTCTAAAAGTAAGACTATAGTATGACTGAAAATACCCAATTTGGACTGGTTCTGGACTATGGTTTTAAAGAGTTTTATTACCTAATCAGGTATTTAGAAGGGTTCTGGGAAGTATTTAGGTGTTTTTAGCCCTTTCTTCAGGTATTTTCCAACGGCCTCTGATGGTCTAAAAGTCAGACTATAGTATGAGTGAAAATACCCAATTTGGACTGGTTCTGGACTATGGTTTTAAAGGGTTTTATTTAACTAATGAGGCATTTGGAAGGGTTCTAGGAGGCATTTTAGGTGTTTTTAACCCTTTATTCAGGTTTTTTCCAACGGCCTCTGATGGTCTAAAAGTAAGACTATAGTATGAGTGAAATACCCATTTGGACTGGTTCTGGAATATGGTTTTAAAGGGTTTTATTTAACTAATGAGGTATTTAGAAGGGTTCTAGGAAGTATTTTAGGTGTTTTTAACCTTTATTCAGTTGTTGTTTTTTTTATAACAGCCTCTGATGGTCTAAAAGTAAGACTATAGTATGACTGAAAATACCAATTGGACTGGTTCTGGAATATGGTTTTAAAGGGTTTTATTTAACTAATCAGGTATTTAGAAGGTTATATGAAGTATTTTAGGTGTTTTTACCCTTTCTTCAGGTATTTTCCAACGGCCTCTGATGGTCTAAAAGTACGACTATAGTATGACTGAAAATACCCAATTTGGACTGGTTCTGGAATATGGTTTTAAAAGGGTTTTATTAACTAATGAGGCATTTGGAAGGGTTCTAGGAGGCATTTTAGGTGTTTTTAACCCTTTATTCAATTTTTTAATGAACGCCTCTGATGGTCTAAAAGTAAGACTATAGTATGACTGAAAATACCCAATTTGGACTGGTTCTGGACTATGGTTTTAAAGAGTTTTATTTAACTAATCAGGTATTTAGAAGGGTTCTGGAGTATTTTAGGTGTTTTAACCCTTCTTCAGGTATTTTCCAACGGCCTCTGATGGTCTCAAAAGTCAGGACTATAGTATGAGTGGAAAATACCCAATTTGGACTTGGTTCTGGACATGGTTTTAAAGGGTTTTATTTAACTAATGAGGCATTTGCAGGGTTCTAGGAGGCATTTTAGGTGTTTTTAACCCGTTATTCAGGTTTTTTTCCAACGGCCTCTGATGTCTAAAAGTAAGACTATAGTATGAGTGAAAATACCAATTTGGACTGGTTCTGGAATATGGTTTAAAGGGTTATATTTAACTAATCAGGTATTTAGAAGGGTTCTATGAAGCATTTTAGGTGTTTTTAACCCTTTATTCAGATTTTTTTTATGAACGGCCTCTGATGGTCTAAAGTAAGACTATAGTATGAGTGAAATACCCAATTTGGACTGGTTCTGGAATATGGTTTTAAAGGGTTTTATTTAACTAATGAGGTATTTAGAAGGGTTCTGGGAAGTATTTTAGGTGTTTTTAACCCTTTATTCAGTTGTTGTTTTTTTTATAACAAGCCTCTGATGGTCTAAAAGTAAGACTATAGTATGACTGAAAATACCCAATTTGGACTGGTTCGGGAATATGGTTTTAAAGGGTTTTATTTTAACTAATGAGGTATTTAGAAGGGTTCTATGAAGCATTTTAGGTGTTTTTAACCACTTTCTTCAGGTTTTTTTGCAACGGCCTCTGATGGTCTAAACGTAAGACTATAGTATGAGTGAAAATACCCAATTTGGACTGGTTCTGGACTGTGGTTTTAAAGGGTTTTATTTAACTAATGAGCATTTGGAAGGGTTCTAGGAGGCATTTTAGGTGTTTTAAACCCCTTTATTCAAATTTTTTAATGAACGGCCTCCTGATGGTCTAAAAGTAAGACTATAGTATGACTGAAAATA
>NC_043973.1:54403048-54483393 GCF_902148855.1 Sphaeramia orbicularis | reverse complement strand
GCCTTAAAAACCGTTGAACAGCTCGTAGGGGTAAAACTTACCAGCGGTTACCGTTAGTGCTGAAGTTGCGGCGGCTCGAGCTCCTGAGCTAACCCAGCCCGTTTTTGTATGTTTGTTTGTTTTAATTGATTAATTAATGTATTTTTTAATATCTAACCCAGACCGTCTGTGATGACGTCAAATAAGAGGTTATTTACACTGTACTTATTTGATCATTTATACATAATTTCTTTCATCATTTTAAATTATTTATTTATAATTTTTTATGGAATAAACACACCGAAACTTCATAAAAATCAGTATTTTTATGCATATCAAACTCAAATTAATTTTTCTTTTTCGTGAAAATTTTCAGTCTAATGATGATGACGTTCATTATTAATATCATTATCGTTGTTGTTGTTGTTGTTATTCATGACTACTAAAATAAAGATATCGTTGTAAAAATAAATAAATAAATAAAAAACTGCCGCAAATTATTTAAATTATTTGGAGACGCAGACACAAGTGACAGGAAGTAGTATTCTCACACATGCGCAGAACAGCTCTGGTTTCTGGGTACGGTCAGCAGGACGACGGGCTCCTGCTTTTTAAAAAAAAAAAAAAATTCGCCACTTTGTTCTTTTAGAAACGTCCAAAGTAAAGTTGTCACCTTATATATTAAGTAGAAACAAAGGCGTTATTTAGAATTGCTTTAATGTGTGTTTTTTTTTTTTTTTTACCTTGCTGCTAATCGGCTAACTTCAGAGTACTAGCTTAGCTGCATGTGTTTGTGTTTGTTGTGTAGCTGCTTTTCCTCTGAACTTGCTTCATAATTACAGTGTTTGACGGCGAAAACGGTCAGTAAACGTAGCCGATCAGAGGCTGTTGCTTGAGTCCAAGTCCCCATCATGGTTTCCGTCGGCTCCGGTCCGCGGCTGCTGTTCTGGGGACAGTGATGTTTAGAATTAGCGGATTTTTCAGGGGACTTCGGAGGACAGTGTGCAGTGCAGTGGACGACATGGTGAAGGGCACGTTTTACTACGCAGTGAGGAAAGGCTTCCAACCTGGGGTCTACAAAACCTGGTGAGACTGGACTCAAACACACATGTCCGTTTTTATTGGACGAACATCAGCGTCATTAAACCTGTGTTGAGGAACCGGTTCCAAACCCCGTTGAATTATGGGTAAAATAAGGGGTTTCCTGGTTTTCACCACTGAAAGTTAAGGTTAATTTTGCAAAAGCTGTTGTCATGGAAACACCCCAGTGTCCGGTTTGGTGCCGAGTTTTAACCATGGAACATTTATTCTGATCTATTTGCTGAGACCATTTTTTAAAACCTGTTTTTATTGATTTTATGCAGAATATAAAACATCAATGTGCAATATGACAATTGAACAGTTCTGTCTGTGCTTCATGTTCTGTCTGTTCTTCATGTTCTGTCTGTTGTTTGTGTTCTGTCTGTTCTTCATGTCCTGTCTGTTCTTTGTGTTGTGTCTGTTCTTCATGTTCTCTGTTCTCTCTCTTCTTCATGTTCTCTCTTCTTCGTGTTCTGTGTTTTCTGCGTTCTGTCTATTCTTCATGTTCTCTGTTCTCCGTGTTCTGTCTATTGGTCTTGTTCTCTGTTCTTGTTCTCTGTGTTCTGTCTATTCCTCATGTTGTCTGTTCTTCTTGTTCTCTGTTCTCTGTGTTCTGTCTGTTCTTCATGTTCTGTCTATTCTTCTTGTTCTCTGTTCTTCTTGTTCTCTGTTCTTGTTCTGCTGTGTTTCAGGGATGAATGTAAAAGTCAGGTGGATAAGTTTCCTTCTGCAGCATTTAAGAAGTTTGCGTCGGAGGCAGATGCCTGGGCGTTTGTCAGAGGAGTGGAACCGTCTGCAGCTGCATCCTCAAATAAAGGTACCGAGGCTGAAATGGCGCTTCACTGTCCAAACATCCTGCTCCCATCTGTAACTCTTACTCCTAACTCCCATTAGACCAGAACTACTGGTATTTATGTTGTTTTTTACAATGACTGTGTCGGAAAATGTCTTTTTTGCCAATTATTTTTTCAGGAAGAACTTAACTTTCAGAATCTGTTCATTAATTATCATAATTATGTCCCTGAAATTGAGTTTAGGGACATAATAGTTTTACCGCCAACAGGATCAGCTGGAACCACCTCTGTTGGATCTCCTTGGTGTTTATTCTAGTGGTGCTGTTGGATCTCCTTGGTGTTTATTCTAGTGGTGCTGTTGGATCTCCTTGATGTTTATTCTAGTGGTTCTGTTGGAGCTCCTTGATGTTATTCTAGTGGTTCTGTCAGATCTCCATGGTGTTTATTCTAGTGCTTCTGTTGGAGTCTTCTCCTTCGTAACCACCATAGTGGACCCCTAGTGGAAGAACCTTATGGATTTCAGCTTCTATCAGTTTTATCGGTCATCCACATGGGGGCGCTGTAATTGAACATCAGTTTTTTGGACATAAATCGTCAATAATCAGCTGATTCTGATCTAATGTGGTTCCTGTAGGTGTTCTTCCAGATGTCCATGTTCTACCATCCAGAGTTCATCTGGGCTCATTTTCATTCAGTAGGTGGAGATTAGGGTTCATTCTTCTGACACTATCAGGTCCATGGAGCTCAGACTGGGTTCACATCCACTGTCCAACAGTTATGGAGGATAGGTTTTTTATATATAGGAGAGGACTTGGGGGGGGTTTGGGGGACAGACCCTTGGTGAGGGCCCCCAACAGCGTCAGCATGGTTATTTGTAATAAATGCTTAAAACAGTGTGTTATAGGGGAAAAAAGTACATTTTTTATTACATTTGTTATGAAAACCAAGACTAAATGTTGAAACTTTCTGAGTTTCTATAATACCCTTTCCTGTATTTTCCATGTGTTGATTCGTTGTTCTAGATCATTGTGTGTCCATGCTCTTCTTGTTCTTTGTGGTTCTTTGGTGTCATTTGGATCCCGTTGATAGTCTGTGTACACTTTGGGTCTAGTTGTAGACAGAGCCTCTCATTTCACTGACAAAAACATCCATCAGCTGATTCAAATACACACACTGCATCTGTGTATGAACTGGAGAGATCTGACTATAGATTTACGCATATGTACAAATATACAGACGTTTACAGAATATTTACACATATATACAAGTATACACACATTTAGAGAATATGTACACATATATACAAATATACAGACATTTACAGAATATTTACACATATATACAATTATACACACATTTAGAGAATATGTACACATATATACAAATATACAGACATTTACAGAATATTTACACATATATACAATTATACACACATTTAGAGAATATGTACACATATATACAAATATACACACATTTAGAGAATATCTACACATATATACAAATATGCACACATTTAGAGAATATTTACACATATTTACAAATATACACAGATTAAGAGAATATTTACAGATACAACTATCAATCAACTACACAAACCACAAAAATACAGACAAAAACAGAGAAAAAAACAGTGAAACTCGACAAAAACACGTAAATCACACCAGTAGAACAGTCCAAAAACAGCACTGTCACTACTATATATTGTTTACAGAATTCACCACTAAAACCTCCCTAAAACTCTGATAAAAGTATATGTCTTCCATATCTCTCTCACCGACTGCACTCTGCTCCTTTAAGCCCCACCCACTTCCACCCCTCCCCCTCAGCCAATGCACACCTCTACCCTCATGTGTTCTAGATCAATAGAAAGAATCCAACCTCAGATCAAAGATGACGTTTGTTTTTGTGGGTTGTCCAAATGGATCATGAGTCTGCTGTGGACTAGACCAGGATGGGATGGAGTCCAGTGGTGGTTCATAGATGGTTTAGGATCTGGACCCTAAATGGGTCACAGCTGTTTTTTTTCAATTAGTCTAATTTTAATTACAACATCAGATCATAACAAACGTGGTCTCATGACTCTTTCCCTTCAGAGCTGGTGTAACCCAGACCCAGGACTGTCTAAACCAGACCCAGACCGCAGAAGTCTGACCTGTGACTAAAACCCAGGACGGGACTAACCCAGACCCAGGACGGGTCTAACCCAGACCCAGACCACAGAAGTCTGACCCGTGACTAAAACCCAGGACGGTCTAACCCAGACCCAGACCGCTGAAGTCTGACCCGTGAATAAAACCCAGGACGGTCTAACCCAGACCCAGATGCATCAACAGAACGATGTCATCACAACAGGATGACATTTAACCAGTGATAATGACCAAAATGATGCCAAAACCCTGTGAGACTCCACATCGGACCAGTGTAGACGGTGTTTTGACGGCGGAGGGTCAGGAAAAATGAACATGTAGGACAACTCCAGACCCCTCTGATCTGGGCCTGGACCTGCTCTAGTCCTTTATTCTCTGGCGTCCACATCAGTGATGTGTCCACAAATACTTAGATCAGTCCACATCAGTAACAATCGGATAAATGACAAGTCATCATGTCTTTAGAGGAAGAAGTTGAAGAAACCAGAGTAGTTGATGGTTTATTTGTGGTTTTAAATAAGTTTAAATAAGACAAAAGGGACAGATGACATGAGAGATGTATGGACACATCAGGACATAAACCTGTCCAATACATTTTGGAAAGGTCTGTAAATCAGGCTGACATGGACTCAGTTTGTCCTTTCTCATCCACAGTCCCAGACATGTCCACGTTCACGCTTCCAAACAGAGGTCCGGAGCCTCTAGAGTACATCCCTATTGGTCAGAAGAGATGCCACTCAGACGAGGAGGCGGAGACTCCAGCCAAGCGCCTCAAACGGGTGGAGACGACCTCTCCACAGAGTGCCGACAGTTTTACCTACATGGGTAAGAGTGGTGCATTCAGGGCCCATCACAAATGTTGTGTGTTTAAGTCAACAAGGGACGTGGTGCATTCAAGATCTCTCCAGTCTATGGTGCTTTCAGGGCTGTGTAATATATGGTGTTAGTTTGGCTACTGAAGCTTTGTTTTGTCAAATAGGTGAGAAATGACTGTAAATGTGGCCTGTTTGTTTATTGTGAGATATTAATGGTCAGCTTGTCAAATATGATGAGTAGATTTAGTTAAGTCAGTGGAGTTTTGAACTGCATTTTATCTTCAGCTCATGTAGCTAGAAAACACGTGGTGCAGTTAGGGTCAGTCAACTCTTCATTGCCTTCAGAGCCTCTTGGGGCCTCTGAGGTCTGTGTTGCCTTCGGGGGCTCTGGGGTCTGCATTGCCTTCGGGGCCTCTGGGGTCTGCGTTGCCTTTGGGGCTTCTCAGGGCCTCTGGGGTCTGCATTGCCTTCGGGGCCTCTCAGTTGTGCTGGTTTTCTTTCCCCAGGTGATGCTGTGGTTGTTTACACCGATGGCTGCTGTTCGTCCAATGGGAGGAGCTCTGCGCGGGCGGGCGTCGGCGTTTACTGGGGCTGTAACCACCCACTGTGAGGACAATCACACTGGACACTAAATGAAGGGGCTTCTGGGAAATGTAGGCAGGGTCTTCTAAGTTCAGTCTGTTTATGTCAGCTTAGTTTTAGATCAGACTCACTGTAGTTTTTCGGTTCAGGGTTAATTTGAGTTAACCGGTTTTTATTCAACATCTCCCAGAATGCATTTCACCTACAACATCTAAAGCACAGAGCTTCAGACTCTCCTGTTTCTACATACGGACACACTGAGTCTCCATGGCAACAGCAGCTGAGGCTCATGGGTATTGTAGTATTTAGAGAGAGCAGAAGGTTGAGTGACTGTAAACCCCCTGGATGTGGCTCCACCTCCATCCAAATGATTGACATGTCATATTATAGTTTACTGATTATTTATTTGATCTCATTTGTTGACTCTTTTTCAGAAATGTTGCAGAGCGACTGGAGGGAAGACAAACCAACCAGAGAGCAGAGATCCAGGTAAGAGCTGACCTGTCAGCAGGAGTGTGTGTGTGTGCGTGTGTGCGTGCGTGCCTGCCTGTCTGTCTGTCTGTCTGTCTGTCTGTCTGTCTGTGTCTGTCTGTCTGTCTGTCTCTGTGTGTGTGTGTGTGTGTGTGTGTGTATGTATGTGTGCGTGTCTGTCTGTCTGTCTCTGTGTGTGTGCTCTGATGTGTCTGTGTGTGCTCTGATGTGCCTCCTGCTGGTTTTGGACTCAGGCGGCCTGCAGGGCTCTGGAACTGGCCCAGGAGAACCACATCCAGAAGCTGGTCCTGTACACCGACAGCAAGTTCACCATCAACGGTGAGTCCAGGACCAGGACTCTGACCGAGTGGCAGAGGGGGGTCAAGACTCTGAGGTTCTGGTCTGAGTGGTTCTGGTTCTGGTCTTCCAGGTGTGACTAACTGGGTCAGGAGCTGGAAGGTGAACGGCTGGAGGCTGAAGTCTGGAGGAACTGTCACCAACAAAGACGACTTCATGAAGCTGGACCAACTGAATGCTCAGCTGGACGTGGTCTGGGTCAGTACCACACACCATACAGGTCCAGGATTACGACCTGGACCTGAGACCCCTGAGGTCCTGTTTGTATATAAACAGATAATTATGTCCTGGTTGAAATGATGACATCGCTGACGCCATTTCATCCACACCCACCCTCATAAACCCGCCAACAGCACCGTTATGTGGTCAGAGTTAGGGTAAACAAAGGTCACATGACAACCACGCAGTTTTGTCTCATTCTGTGACATTCATATCCTAAAAGTCTGTTTAACTCTGAACAAACACAAGAACAGAAACAGTCGAATCCAAACTACACTTTAGACAAAGTTTTACCAATAATGGGGTTCAGGGTTTGTGGGTGGAGTAATCAGAGGTCAAGTCCAAATAAGCCAACCAATAGTAATAAGACAAACAGCATGGGGAGGGGTGTGTCCACTCAGTCCTGTTTGTCCTCACTGTCCCTGTCCACAATGGACACAGAGTTTACAGGAACATCAGGGGCGTGTCGGGGGTGGGTTTCCATCCACCGTAACTGTAACCCAGGAGGCGTGTTGGAGTGGGTTTCCATCCACTGTAACTGTAACCCAGGGGCGTGTCAGGGGTGGGGTTCCATCCACTGTAACTGTTACCCAGGGGCTTGTCGGGGGTGGGGTTCCACCCACTGTCTGAGTCTGTTGTTCTTCCTGCAGATGCATGTTCCAGGTCATGCTGGTTACCACGGAAATGAAGAGGCCGACAGGTTGTCAAGGGAAGGAGCAGCAAAGCCTTTACAGAGCGAACACAACGGGAGGGTTTGAGTGACAGACTGGCTTCAGAACGCATACACACACACAGGATGTGTTTTTTGTTAGTTTTTTTTTTTTTGGGGGGGGGGGGGGGGCTGTTTGTCTTCTGTTAAATAATGATTATTGTTATTATTATTGTTGCTTTGAATAAAGTTTCATCTTGGTCTGTATTTGTTCCCTTTAGATGCTTCTGTTTCCTTAAAACTGTTCATGTGATTCACATTAGTGGTCATGGTCCACTGAAACTGAAGGGCCAATGTCCACTGAAGGGACAAGGTCACTGTACCTTCATGTCATGTATTTATCATTTAAGTGCATAATTGGTGTCAGAAAAATAACCATTTGTTAAGAACCAGTATCAGTGTAGATTCATTTTCTTTTTAAGCGATTAGTTTTCTCTACAAAATCAGAAAATACACAACTAATGACAAGTTCAATGAATAAAACAACTGAGATCCAGCTGAAAGGACATTGTAGTACCAGGTGTGGTCCTGCAGGTGGACTTCATGGACGGACTGAGTCATCATTGGTCATAGTTTCCGTTTGTTTTATCAGATGTAACTGCAGCTGTCGGTGTTCAGTCAGTCAACAGTTGTTTTAAAGAACCTCAGTGTGTGTAGCTTTTAAAATTCATAGTCTGAAATTGTTTAGAATTTTTATGATTTTGTTTCCGTACATATTGGAATTGAGAGGAAGCCGCTCTCTGCCTGTGCATTTTTGAGTTTTGCCCTGTTTTTAAATTTTCAAATTTTAAAATATACGAAATAAAAATAAGATTTCCAACACAATGTCTTAACTAATTCCAGATTCTGGTCTCTTCCGGGTACGTCTGAAACCGTTCTGAACTCAATTTCCAGAATCCTGTATGCAGAAGACCGCGCGGTCTCCCGCGTTGAAGAATTTTTCCCAGCATGCTTCTTGTCAGGGCCGAGAAGAAGGAGAGGCAAGATGGCTTCCGCTGGCGGCTAAAGTGACTAACCTGTCTTTTTTAGAGTTGAAGAAAGACTGAGGCGCTCATGGTTTCTTCAGAGAAAAGCTTTGTGGACCGGTGTAGCCAGTTCATGACAGCTAGATAGTGAAGTCAAACTCTGAGGCGGAGATTGTAGGTGAGTGTTTTGAGCGGCAGCGCGTTGTTGTTGATGGGGTAACACCGAGACGGGACGGGGAGGCCGCCATTTACACTGCGGCAACAAACCGAACTGAACCGAACCCATCCACTGTAAAAGATATAAAGAAAATATAATACATACATATATGTGGCTTTATTTAATCAAAACCCAACATTTAATATCTATAAGAGTCGGCATGAGGCGGGCCGTGGCGTGTTTACAGGCCGGAACGATTAGCATAGTTAGCTCATACGGCTAAGAGCGTTAGCTTCAGCTCCGGTTCATTAGAAAATAAGTGGAAGACGGAGACCGCTTCTCCAGGAAACAACACGGACACCTCTACCCGGGTCCGCCGCACGTCACGTGGAACATGTGAAACTGTTTGAACGGACAGTCCGGTGCGTTAGCATGTTGCTAGCCTCCTGGCCGCTAAGAGCAGCCAAACCCCGTGTTGTTTCCCCGGTGACTTCAGTGTGTTACAGGTGACTGGAAGGATTGTTGGTGTAAATGGAAACCAAATAAAGGTGTGAAGAACTCCAACATGACCGGGTTTTTGAGTCAAATACCTCTGAAACCATGACCTCAGTAGAGGTCCGTGTTTGGGCTTGGGTCGAAGCCGTGTGTTGTGTTGGTTTAGAGGTATATTTGTAAAGTTGTGGGTTTGTGTCTTTGCTTTGGTCTATTTAGTGGGACTTTACCCTCTGAACCCTGACCCTACATTTCCAAACCAGTGGAAACCTGTCTTCATTAAACTGTTTTTTGTAAAATCCTGTTGAACTCCAGATCCTGTAGTGAATGTTGGTCTATGAAGGACATACATTTTGTGTATAATACAAATGGACACGTCTTAATGATTCTGAGCTATGATGGTATTCATCACATGGGCTAGAAATGGTTGGTTTGAGTTCAGTAAAGGTCCAGATCCAGCAGTGATACGGGGACCCATGTCCTGTCCAATAGTGTCCTGTGTTTAAACTCAACTGATCTGTTTATTACATGGATGAATAGGTCTGAGTAAGTACTGTCACATGACACAGGTACAACTGGACACAAATAACATTTATGGGTAAAAATACTTAAATTCCTGCTGCGTGACACGGGGACTGAAATGAACATCATTTATTGACTTTTATCAAATGTCCAAAACATGCTGTTCTCATCATAAATGGATCCTAAATGAAACGGGGCTTTACCCCTCTGATGATAAACTACAACTGGGATCAATATTGGATCAATATGTAGAAATGATCGGTTTTGATGAACACAAATCTGTTGGGGCATGGGACAGGGGTTTGGACCTCTGTCAGTATTGTAATGAAACACTGACTGGAACTAAAACACTACAAATAGATGATCCCTAAATTTTTATTTGAACAGACAAATTGCAACTGAAGTGATATATACAGATAATAGCAGAGAGTATTGGACTAATAATTGTATTGGACAGAACCTTTGAATATCCATGTATTGTTGAACAATTAGTTCAACAGATTCACAGTCTGAAAATATCACTGATACAAGAACAAATACTAAAGTTAATAGTGCATTTACATATGTGAATCCTTTTTAGGTTTCATTTTATATTGATTATATCTTTGTATCTTTTTTTTTTTTTTTTTTTTACAAGTAATACTGAAATTTAGTAAACAGTTCCATAAAATAGAGTTCTTAAGCTTAAAAATGAGCCTGTTTGAGAAATGATAGTTGGAACTTTATGACACTGATTTTGACTTTGGTTGGATCTGAACCTAAGATTTGAATCTGCTGTAAACCGTGTTTCGTAAATGTTAGTCATCAGTGTGGTATAGGAGTTTTTTGGTACAGGGGTCTTCGGTTTGATGCATTTTGAGTACAGTGAAGGAGACCCGGGGGGTGGCGTGGTGTTCCGTAACTACTGAAAACCAGAAGTGAAAGTTAAACACGCTTCGAACGTCCGACTTGACTTTCTATGCCTCTGCTCTACTCTCTGTTGTCATGTTTACCCCCAGTCCCCCCCACCTCAGAATAAAGTGTTTTGGGGTCATTTGCAGCGCCGCCACTGCCGATGTATATAGAGGAACCCTTGCACATGGGTTCTGCTGGTGTCCACCCTGCTTCCTGCGAGTTTGCATTCTTCACATAGGCTACATGTATTCGCTGAGTACACCTCCGTACTGTATCGAAGGCCCTGAACCCAAACAGTTTGGTACGAACGACTGCAAGTAACTGAGGTTAAAGTTGACCGCTGTCTGTTGTGAATGACATGAATGTCCACTC
Organism: Sphaeramia orbicularis; assembly: GCF_902148855.1. Lineage (NCBI taxonomy): Eukaryota > Metazoa > Chordata > Actinopteri > Kurtiformes > Apogonidae > Sphaeramia > Sphaeramia orbicularis. The sequence goes on along the minus strand of NC_043973.1, from coordinate 54,472,838 downwards.
AGGAATGCCTTTACACTGGACTTAAATGTTGGATATGGTCCCACTGAAACTGGATCCTGATTCTCGGTTGTGTGTTTGATACATCATGTGAAGTGTGTAGAAGTGGAGTTATTGTGGATGTATTTTCTGCTTTTGCTGTTCTTCAAATGAACGCTGTTCTTCAGGTTTTTATGGTGTTTTTGGCTGAATCATATTTGATCATAAATGAATGAATAGATATGATTCCTCGACTTGGGTGTAAGTTGATGTGGGAAAATGCTGACATGGCGTTGATGGAAGTGTTTCATCTGGAGGCGACTGGTGAATGTTGACGCATTATCTCAAATTAATTTATATTTTTAACAAATTCAGAATATCTGAAGCCTTTTCTTCAAAGACTAATCCTGCTTCTGACTGTTTTCTGTTTGTTGGTGCAAAAGTTACAGATGAAACATTATCATGGAGATCAAACTCATCAGAGGAACAGTGATTATTTTTGTTTTTATAATTCAATTTTTATTCATTTTTCAAAGCAGCATGCATAGAACAGACACAGTACACAACTTTTACAAAAAACAGACAGCCACTAAACACTAAAATAAAATGAAACAATGGACATGAAAGAGAAGAGAAAAAAAAGTCAGTCATTTCTTTCCATTCTAGTTTAAATTGAGATGAACTTGCAACCAAAACTGATCCCACGCCTCATTTGCTTTCCCTTTACAGCTGGTTCTTGACAACATGTGTTGGGATGTGTGTGTCGTACGTTGGGACTTGTGTATCGTACAGTGGGATGAATGTATCGTACGTTAGGATGTGTGATGTGGGATGTGTGTATCGTACGTTGGGACATGTGTGTGGGATGTGTGTATCGTACATTGGGATGTGTGTGTGGGACGTGTGTATTGTATGTTGGGATGTGTGTATCGTATGTTGGGATGTGTGTATCGTACATTGGGACGTGTGTGTCGTACATTGGGACGTGTGTGTGGGACGTGTGTATTGTATGTTGGGATGTGTGTATCGTACATTGGGACGTGTGTGTCGTACATTGGGACGTGTGTGTGGGACGTGTGTATTGTATGTTGGGATGTGTGTATCGTACATTGGGACGTATGTGTTGTACGTTGGGACGTGTGTGTGGGACGTGTGTATTGTATGTTGGGATGTGTGTGTCATACGTTGGGACGTGTGTGTCGTACGTTGGGACGTGTGTATTGTATGTTGGGATGTGTGTATCGTACATTGGGACGTGTGTGTCGTACGTTGGGACATGTGTGTGGGATGTGTGTGTCGTACGTTGGGACGTGTGTATCGTATGTTAATCAGTTGGTCAGTCCATTCTTTCACAGAGGGACATCTTGGCTTCTTCCAGTTGAGTAGAATCATTCTTGCAGCTGTGACCACACCAACTTTCAAACAGTAAATTGTTGTGTGTTATACCAGGTAGCATGGTCTTGTCGCCAAGAAGACAAAGCTGTGGGTGTACAGCATAGTGGAATCCAACCAGTTTCCCAGTCTCTCAGTACTTTGACACCCAAATGGGTAAATCACTGGACAGTCCCAGATGGTATGCCCCCCTCCTTCTGACATGTCCACCAAAGGTTGCTGTCCTTATTCTGTGAAGCCTAGTTGAAGTCCAATCATATCCATGGACTCTTTTATTGAATAAGTTTCCCTCTCGCCTCTCTGATGTATTTTCACACGTTTGATATAAAATCTGATCATTCATTGTCCTCAGTATCATCTTCCAGGTCTTTGTGCCACATTGCTTTGACCCTTCTACAGTGACCCTCTGTAGAATGTTTTGACTGTTTTCTGAAACACTGGTGCTTATGAACCTCTGGGGTAACATGAAGTATTCAGTTGGAGGGTTACTTACTGTTTCACCACTTAACTGTGCTTACGCTAGGAAAATGAAAGAAACAGCCACCATGGCTACATTAGTAGAAATGAGTGTAGCCACAAAAAGCCACAGCCAGTCTGGGTCCCTGCAGCAGGACACAGAGTGGACCGCAGCGACGAGCATAGCTCCCCCAGGAAATTTTAGGAAAAATGAAGTCTTTTTCCTGCATTCTGGTGCATTTTGAGCTTAAAAATATGTTCAGTCTGGCTTCACTTTCATATATAAAAAAAAAAAAAACTTGCATCAACATTTTCATCTAAACTATTTTTATTTCTAATCTAATGTATAACAACAATAAATGATAGACTTATAAATACAATTATTCTGACCACTGATGTTCATGAGATTCAATATAAAATAAATTTACCAGTGAGATATGATTTATCATAAAGTCATTAGGTAATTAAATATGGACAGGTGCAATGATGATGTAAAGGATCTGATCATAACATTCCAACAAACGAAGATCCGGATCATAAAAAAATTCAAAGTGAAACCTCTGAGTATGATACCATACATTAGGGATGCACCGATACCACTTTTTTCCAGACCGAGTATGAGTACGAGTACTTACTTTTGAGTACTTGCCGATACCAAGTACCGATACTAGTACTTAATAATCCCATTCTAGTTCTTAGTTCCTTTTGTAAATGTGCTTTATTGTTGTTGTCATTAGTCTGACTGGAACAAAGTGCTGCTACTGACATTTAATGTGTTGGAATGAGCATTTCTCAATTAATCCACCAGGGGGCGCCACTCTTAATTAACCATACTGGATAAATACCATGAGGAACAGTATAGTTTTTTGAGAAGAAGAAAGTCTAATAACAAACATGGAGACAATAGAGGCAACACTAATGTGGTACTAATGTTGCAGCGTTTCGCTGGAAAGGTTTAAAAGCGAAGCTTCAGCAGGTAGAGAAAAGAGAAACGAGCCATAAGTTTCGTTTTCACTTCCACTGGTGGCAGTCTGCACCGCTCCGCGGTAACTTCCCACAAGTGACGTGTGCAGTGTGAATTTGTAAAAAATCGGAAACGTTCGGGTGAGTTCGATCGCTCTCGGCAGCGCTCTTCAGTAGTGGAGACCGCATTTGTTATTTTCCTTGGTTATCACTCGGACATTTTCAATCAGAGATGTAAGTTGGTTGATTTTACTAAAAAATACCTTCACCACTGTGGCTACACGAGTTGAAAACAACTTCGCCAGCCAGGAAAATGCATCGCTAATGGTGATGTAGTGATAGGCTAGCACAAGTCTAGCTTAACTCTACCGCTGGTGTAGTGTCTAATTTGTAGGTATCACTAGAAATCCCCTTTGCTTATGAGATTATATTTTTTCTGAAGATCTCAATATGTCATAAATGTCCCTGTCTCATACAAATCACTTATTCATTTATCTTGCCATTGGTTCTATACCATACTTTCCCTAAAATATATTTTTGGATTATTCCAGAGTGAGGAATCCAGTTGGTTTAAATGTGACATTCTACATGCTCTATGGGTTGTAGTGCTGTAACAATGAATGGATCAAATCGATTCTTAAGAGTTGACGTTGAATTCATCAGTTGGGTGTTGATCCCGTTAGTATGGAGGCGTGTCCACACTAGTGTACTAGAGGAAAACCCAGAGCAGCATGGCTAAGGCTTCCAGTGATGGACACATTAAAGCTAGGTTTCCATTCTGTTGGCGGTGTCATCGACAGCTCCGTTTGGACCAAATGTACTGCACTGTTTATGGAACAAAACTGGAATATGGAGGAAAAAATGGGCCAAATCCCACTGTGCACTAGGTTTGGGCTGAACAGGGCTCTGGTGTCCAATGGGAGCAGCATGTAAACCTTGCTTAAGTTAGCCTACGTGTCCTGATTACTTTAGCCCCCTAGCTAGTTAGACACTACTGTGGTAATTGTACTGTTTTCATCCATGTGTGTTTTTCAGAGAACCAGACTGACGGTACCTATCATTAACTGAACTAATCCATCCAACACTTGTTTAATAGACTAGAACCACAGCTGGTTCTGGACTAGATCTGACTAATCTGGAACTAGAATCAGTCTAGGTAGTGGGTTAGTGCTCACTAACTAAACCTGAAGTCATTATGGGATGAAATCATGAGTGACTCAGCTGTAGAATATATTTCTGTGGGTTAAATACTGATCTGTGAGAACTGAGTCTTTTATGTTTATCCGATGAATCGATTAGTTATTAAAATAATCTACAGGTTAATCAGTTATTAAAATCATCGTTTGCAGTAGTCCTAATGGACTGTATTGCATACACTCCTTGAGTAGGACAGAATGGGGTTTGGATTTTTACTCTCCACCTGTTGAGAGGGAAGGCTGATGGGATGATGTGGTGAAGCCAGGCTCCGCTCTGTCATTACCCAGTCCAAAGCACAATTAGCCATGTTCCAGTGTTTGACTAATTTAGGAACAGTGGTTATGGAATCTGATCCTGTTTTACATGATTATCTGTACTGTTGGTTTCTGTGACTGTTAAAGCTGCGTATGACTTTTGTCACCAATTTTTCATCAGTAAAATCTGAGTCATAGCCTAAGTGTCACAAATCCATTCGTCTTTCTGTGATTACACATCTGAATCACTTCCCTCTCAGTGAACACCTTCGAAGTGTACTCCATCACAAGCCATAGGTTTGTCGACATATCAAACCAATATGTCACTCGGGCCTTTTTGGAAATTTTGTTGCAATGGGAATTCCACACAGCCACAGTATGGACACAACACCAACAAACACAGAAATGGCTTCATTGCTTCTTGCGGCTGCATGAAATTCTGAAAAGCCCAGAGTGACGTTTTGGTTTGGTATGTAAACAAACGGACTGTTCGTGATGGAGTCCACTTCGAAGTGATTCAGGTGTGTAATCACAGACAGACGAACGGATTAGAGATTATGGGGTTGGACAGATCTGAGGAATAATTAGTGACCAAAGTCATATGCACTTTGAACATGTGTCAGGAGTTCTATTTTGGCATCAGATGTGACGGATAGTGTCTTTTGAATATAGATTATTGATAGTGTTGAGGTTGGATGTGATACTTAGGTTTCAGACTTATTGATAACGTATCGGAAGTGGGAGGTAATGATAGTGGTCATAGTGAACTTCAGCAGCTGTTGTTCCTCAGTTGTTTGGGATGTTTTTATAAATGTGTCAGACCGACAGACTGGTGCTAAATGAGGCAGGTGTTAATTTGAAGTCTGGTCTGTTGATGTGCACATGTTTTGAACAATCGGAGATGACACTGGACTCAAACCTCCTCTCAAACCACTGGAAACATCTGTGGTTTCCCCCTCCCGCCACATTGATGCAGGTATAAACTCCTCCTCTCCTCCTGCAGGTTGAGCCGGTCACCATGGCGACGGACATCGGTTCTCCGCAGCGGTTCTTCCACATGCCGCGCTTCCAGCACCAGGCGCCTCGGCAGGTGTTCTACAAACGGCCGGACTTTGCCCAGCAGCAGGCCATGCAGCAGCTGACCTTCGATGGAAAACGCATGAGGAAGGCGGTCAACCGCAAAACCATAGACTACAACCCATCTGTCATCAGATACCTGGAGGTAACACCTTTACATCAGGGCCATGCCCACATCTGGGGCTCAGACCGCCATTGAACCAACACAAATGCACATCTGAATGTAGCCTGTCAATTTTAAATGGATGGATAACGTTTGGTCACGTCTGCATATGGAATAATCAGGCTGATGCTGCATTTGTAAACGTTGGTGTAACGCCGCGTTCACGAACGTCGGTGTGTGCAGTTTGGTGGAATAAAACCTGCTGTTTGTAATTCCGGGGTAATGGGTTCATCGGTCTGTAACAGGTGAGAATCCAAACCTCATCACCATCAGCAGGGTTCTCACTAGGGATTTTTTCACAGCGTAGGGACACCATGTATGCAGGCGTGTGCTGCGCGAGTTTTGTAGGGGGTCTGGGGGCATCCTCCCCTGGACAATGTTGAAATTTAGAACTCTCTGAAACACTATTTCCTGCATTTTGAGGGGCAAATTTTGAGGAATTAAGCCAAGTTTTTGTCTTTGTTACAACAATGATTAAAAGTAAAAACTGTTTTTTTTTTTTTTTTTTTTTTTTGTCTTTTTTTCCCCAATTTGTGAATGGTAATTATTGATGGAAATTACTCCATACGGGAGCTTGACACAAATTGATACTCAGACAATATACAAGAAAAAATAACGTTTTATTCCAAAGACACTGTCTGGGAAAATACAAGCCATGTGAAGACAAACATTGTTTCTTTAGAGACACTAAGAACTTTACGATCACACCAGGGGTTGCACTAGACATTTTTATTGTCCGTCATTTTGACTGACAGGCTCGTAAAAATTCTGTCATAACATATTAACCATCATTTCAAATTTTTATTTTTTAGTGATATTGATAGATATATTTAGTAGTATTTAATGTTCAAAAACATCTCGATGTAGCAACTGTAGTTGCTGCTGGCTGATAAACCAACATGATATCACGACTCGCATAATTATTTACGCCACTTTTAATTGATGTGTTATCTGTAGACAATAGAAGCTTTCCTTGTGTATGTTCACGCAGTGTCAAATACCATGCACTGAGGGTTAGGGTTTGGGTTATGTGAACCAGAGCTCTCGGCACAAATTTACATGCCATCAAATAACACATGAAAGGTAGAAAATGCGTACATATAGCACACCAAATGCCATAAGAACTGGCGTATTCCTTGCTTGTCCATCATCTTTCACCGCATCAGTCCCTCTTTTTTTCACTGCGTTTATCAATGCCATCCCATTTACTGGGCTTTCTAAAATGACCAAGGAGACTTGGCTGTCTTCACAGTTTGCGCTAGCAAAGTAGCATCTAATTTTGGCTAAAGTCAGCAAAACAACGACACAAGACTTGACACTGATTGATTAATATGCACACTCACCATCAGCTGGACAGGGGGTCTACTACAGGTGGACTAACGGTGAGTCATTCGACTGAAGTACCGCTGTTGTATTCAGTGTAGTTGTGAACAGTGGTGCTGTTGGGTTATATACAGGTAGGATGTTGTTATGGACTGTTTGATGCCTTGTTAAGGGAGAGACAGACCGGCGATCCTGCAAGCAGGTTCTGTTCAGTGTTGTGTGAAAACTTTCTTTGGTAGTGTTATGAGATTGGTGTGTGTGTGTGTGTGTTCCTTCCTTCCTTCCTTCCTTTCTTCCTTCCTTCCTTCCTTCAAGTGTGAGAGCGGTGTGTCGTGTGTGCATGTGCTTCTGGTGTGAGTGATCAAGCAAGGTGAGGGAGTGGCAGTTTTGCATATGACTTTGTAAGAGGGACAGAAGGAAAAAGTGTACCAACATTGATATACTGTGCATAAAATAAAAGCTGCTGTCTGAGAGCAAGGACCTGAGTCTGCTGTCTTCCACTACTGGCAAGGGAGTTAACCCCGACACTGGCCCTGGGGGAAATCTCCCCTGTGCTTGCTGACTATGGTCGGACGAGCCGAGCAGGAAAGGTTAACAGTAGATTACTCTCAGTATTTTAATCTGTCAAAATGACGGACGAATTTTCGAATTTAGAATTTTCCGTCATTTAAAAAAAAAATCCGTCAATGACGGAATATTTTCAGGTAACGCGACGTCTGGATCTCACACACACACAAAAAAAAAAAAAACACCGCTACGCTGGTTGAAAGACAGCGTTGCAGGTCAAATCTCAGCGTCGGGGGGGGGGGGCCCCCCAAGGACAGCGTCAGGGTCCCCAACGTTCAGTGACGCTAGCGAGAACCCTGATCAGTCTGAGTCTGTTGCTGCCTTCACGTGCTACGGGAATCTCGGTAAATACTAGTTACCAATTGGACATGAATGTCCCCTCATGTTATACTTTCCACAGGAGAACTGGGGAAAAATGTTGATCCACAAAATGAAAATGACCTTTAACCTTTTCAACATGGTGAAGAGCAACGAGGCTTTCATGGCCAAGCATAAGAGATGGTTTTATTAACATTCTGCTGCTGTTAGCAGATGATTTTACTCATTTAGCAAAAACCAATAAATAACATGCTGTATTAGATGAATGAACATGTCTTAAACTGTCTGACCCCAGTATCAGGTCAGCATTAACTGGGTTTCAGCCATTTTTCACTTCACTACCACAACAAAAGCACTTGAACACAACACACTGGTAATTTAGAATTCACAAGTGGAGCGGCTCATCTTCATGACAGCACCTGAAGGCAGCATTAGACTCATTGTGTTCATGTGTGGCAGTTTGTGTGTGGTTGGAAGTGTAGGTTTTTTTGTGGCAGCTTTGTGTCCAAGGCTACGTTCGGACAGCACGCAGGAAAATTTAAGCGATGTTGATCTGTCCTTCCTGTTGTTTTTTGTCAGAATCGTCTGTGGCAGAGGGATCACAGAGACTTCAGAGCCATTCAGCCTGATGCCGGCTTTTACAATGACGTGAGTACAGTGAACGCCTCACTGCTGTCAGTGTTTGCACAGTGCAAAGCCTCTGCGTGTGCGTCTGTGTCTTTGTGTGCATGTGTGTGCGTCTGTGTCTTCATGTGCGTGTGCGTCTGTCTTCATGTGCATGTGTGCGTCTCTTTGTGCATGTGTGTCTGTGTGTGCGTCTGTGTGTCTTCGTGCGCATGTCTGCATTTCTGTGTGTGTGTCTTCATGTGCTTGTGTGCATCTCTGAGTGTGTATCTCTGAGTGTTTTCCATGTGTCTCTGCAGCTGGTGCCTCCAGTGGGCATGCTCAACAACCCCATGAACGCCGTCACCACCAAGTTTGTCCGAACCTCCACCAACAAAGTCAAGTGTCCTGTGTTCGTCATAAGGGTAAGAGCAGTGCCCACTGAGTGTTGATGGGGGAGGGGTGGAACCTGTTGGACTGTGTAGCTGAGTATGTGTTTGTGTTTGTGTAGTGGACTCCTGAAGGACGCCGGCTGGTCACCGGAGCCTCCAGTGGAGAGTTCACTCTGTGGAATGGACTCACCTTCAACTTTGAGACCATCCTACAGGTAAACACACACCCTGGCTATTGTGGGATTTCTTTATGGCATGTATTCTGTTAGTTCTAACCCAGGCAGTACTAGTACATATACACAGTACTACCCTTTAGTCTGTTTTTAGTAGCTGGTGTGTAAACTCTTCGTGCAGTGAAATGGTCCTGAAGTGGTGTTTGTGGGTCATGTGTGTTGCATGTTATTGTCGTACACATTGAAGGTCCACATTAAGTGGGTTTTTTTGTTTGACATGGTGTTGTGCGTCACGTTTGTGTCTATCAGAAAACCACTGGTTTAGGGTTAGATGTGAAGGGTGGGGCTCAGACAGACCCCACCCCCCCTACAGGGTTAATAAACACTGGCGTCGTTGCATGATGATATAAATCCAATAACCATTATTAATCAGATCATTGTAATTATCAGATAATGATGCGTTTACAGTCACTTCAGAAAAATTGTTTATCCATAAACCCTGGTTCAGTTGTATCAGTCCATTATCGGATTTATTTCAGAGTTTATTCATACATAGTGACATACAATCCCACTTCCTGTTTCTGTCTTTTACGTCACTTGTGTTTTTTGTGATGTAGTAGTTTTTGCACATGTTCAGATGTAACTGAACTAAATCAGTCAGATGAACCTGTAAACATGCATGAAGACATGGGAGGACTGAGACAGATCCAGGGGTGTTCATCTGAGCTTTACTATAATGCTGGAAGGTCTCAGTGTGTGTGTGTGTGTGGTTCTGAGAAATGTAGATGTTTGTAACTGGACTATTTGGTTCCTACAGTTGAGGGACAGTCCCATCTCCACATTAAATATCTTCTTTCTTTAAAACTGGCTTTTTTAAAGTCAGGAGGGGCTGATTTAAATCACATTGCTATGCAGTTGCCATGGGGAGGGACAGGAAGCAGTCTTGCACATTTGGAGACAATGGGCGTGGTCAGGAATGATGCATTTATTAACTTCAGCCCCTAGATATCAGTATTAAAATATTAATTGTCGTTTATTTTTGGTCAAGGAACAGACTAGCAAAAATGACAAGTTGATAGGACCAATAGTTTGGCAAATATTAGTCATTTTGACACGATGGTCTCACAATTACATTACGTTGCTCATGACAGTTGACAGAAAGTGCAGTACAATGCTGCCTGATGGGAAATGAAATTAAAAGCAGGAATGATGCATTTATTAACTTCAGCCCCTAGATATCGGTATTAAAATTTTAATTGTCATTTAAATTTTAAAGAACGATTTACCAAACAACTATTATGTCACTACTTATAAAATATAGACTCATCTTTTTCCCTAAAGTCAGCTCTGCCAGCATCAAAACAACCACATCTAGACCCCGGGGTTCCCCACAGGTCAACGCACTAGTTTATTCTAATCAGATTACTGCTGTTATGGGATCAAACAGATCAGATCAGACTGTTTACAGGATCAATAATAATCAGATACTGATCAGAGGGTCAGTGTAAAGGGTTCAGTGTTGGTAAACCTGATGGCTGATGAATGTAGCTGTGGTCATCGGGCTGACATGTCCCCCCCACCCCCCGTGTCCTCTTGTGTCCAGGCCCATGACAGTCCGGTCCGGGCCATGACGTGGTCTCATAACGACATGTGGATGCTGACGGCGGACCACGGCGGATACGTGAAGTACTGGCAGTCCAACATGAACAACGTCAAGATGTTCCAGGCTCACAAGGAGGCCATTAGAGAAGCCAGGTTTATACCCAATCTACCCTTTTGTTCTGTAGTCAGTGGGAGTGTGTGGCAGCAGGGCGGCGCTCTCACAACGCCACATATGATGATGATGTTGTTGTGGTTGTTGTTGTGGTTCATTGTTGACAGATGTAAGTGTGTGCTGTTGCAACACTGCACTGATCTGTTGTTGATATTCTACCTACTGTGGCTCATCAGCTCATGTCTCTGATTCTTTATTTCTGTGAATAAAGTGATCAATAATTAATTGGAATGCTTTGGTAGGCCCAGTGGGACAATGGATCAATAAAGGACCAGGGGGATCTGAACAATAAAGTTTTACAAAGCAGGGACCAATAAAGTGGAGCTGAGGTTTTAAATAAAGCTAATAAAAACGAGAGTGTGCACATGGTCACTGTAGACCCCGCCCACTGGCAGCTGTCGACGTAAATAAAGGTTTAACTTGACGCCTGACCCCTACACAGCCCGCCCACCTTACCTGGAAATTCAAAAACAATGGTTAAACTCTGCATCCTACATTACCCAGAATGCAAGTTAGACATCTGTGGTCTGAGGAAAGCATGATGACATCACTATGGTTCTTCTGGACGGTGTGATGTCATCAGGTACCTCACACCTGATTGGTCTGTGTCACCTGCAGAGGGAGAGTCAAGTGTTGGTCAAACCCAGCAGCAAGACCTGCATCAGGATGTTTTCAGTCCAGACTTTAGGACTGAACCACATGGTCCAGGTTCAGACTTAAAGGACCAGTTAGAGGAACTTACACCAGACCATCATCACCTTCAAAACCAGCTCAGTGAAGCAGGCAGCGGTTTGTTCACCTAGACCAGGGTCCACTGGGCAGCGGTTAGTCCACGTAGACCAAGGTCCACCAGGCAGCAGTTAGTCTGCGTAGACCAGGGTCCACCAGGCAGAGGTTAGTCCATGTTGACCAGGGTTCACATTCAGACCAGTCAAATAACAGAAAAACCTAGAAATAATGACAACTACACAGTTTAGTGCAATAAAGAACATTAAACTATGAAACTAGTGACATTTACAAACTATCCTTTCACAATGAAGATGTGAATAACCTGAAAGAACTCAAATTTTGTAAGAAAAATAAATGGAATTTTATGAGTATAACGCCTGAACTAATCATTTAAACATGTGCGTTCCACCAAAATGTGGGAATAAGCAGAATGTTGTTCAAGTTTTGGAGTTTTGAACTAAAATAAGTTCAATACTATGTCTGAGCTTATTCTGAACATCAGATCAGAGTGGATCTACAGACACATTTGAACAGGCAGAATGCTGTTCAAATGACATGGAGTTTCCTCAGACATGTCAGGTTGTCCATATTTGTTCAGGTTCACATTTTACTGTTAAAGGATAGTTTGTAAATGTTAATATTTTCATAGTGTAATGGGTTTTTTTTTTCACATTAAACCAAGAAGAAAATGTGTAGTTGTCATTATTTACAGGTTGTTCTGTTATTGTTGGACTTTAGCTCATATTGGTCTGGAGGTGGAACCTGAACTGGAACCAGTCCAACACCATTGACTGTTCATGTCCTCAGTGTAAGTTTGGCACTTTGCTAATTGACACTGTGGGCCGGATTGGAATCTTCGGCGGACCAGTTTTGGCCCCCAGGCCACATGTTTGACCCCCCTTGATATAGATGAAGACAGGACGCGGGTTGGATGTGGAAGGTTTATTCTGATCCGGACAAACCAACTGGACTAAAAACCACCTTCCACTGAACCTGTGGTATCAGATCTCCAACACTCCGGTGTTTGGAGTCAGCCCAGTGAGGTCAAAGGTCACACACCCCTTCTCCACCAAAAAGAACCTGGTGCCAGGTCGGTACTGGTTCCATCCTGGTGCCTCCAAAGAACCGGTTTGCTTTTCTGTAGGCCAAGAGCCCAGTCAGAGCCACATCATTACGTTGGTGTCAAACATGATCATCTGGGTCTGGCTCCCTCCACCTGGTCTTGGACTTGGGATGAAGACCGCGGTGTCAGAAAGTCCTGGGCCGTCTCCTCTGTCCACTGCTGCATGTTTTGAGCGTCTGTAACTCTTTCTCTAAAAGCTAAACTAAAAACCCGCTGGTTGTAGTTTTAAAAATGGCGGTTCATAGCTTTCACTGTTCCTGTTTTGGTCTGTAGACCCGTCCACCGATGATGCAGGAGGTAGCATCACCAGTGTTTAGTCTGGCCCCGGTTTAGCCCAGCTCTAAGTATGTGTTTACCTGGAACCTGTTTGGAACCGGTGCTTAGGCAGTGGAAACACAAAGAACCGGTGCTGGCACTGGCTCCAAACCAGTTAGACGGAAAAGGGGTATTTGAGTGTTCCATGTTGTTTGAAGAGCGTTAAACCAAACCAGAACCTCAACAGTCCAGTCCATCGGTGCCAATGGTTCTCCATCAGGTCTGTTTCCATAGATTTGCTCTGATTGGTGTTCAGATGAAAGGCAGAGTATGGAGCGTGGAAGTGGACCTCTGACCCTGGCTCAGTGCGTCCTTCACGCTGGATTTCCCTGAGCCATGGCTCAGCTGGTAGAGTGGGTCGTCCAGTAACCAAAGGGTTGGCGGTTCAAATCCTGGCTCTATCCTTGTCAGTCTGTTGTGTCCTTGGGCAAGACACTTCCCCCTCCTTGCCTCCAGTGCCACTCACACTGGTGTATGAATGCGTATGAATGTTTGGTGGTGGTTGGAGGGGCTGTAGGCGCGAATTGGTAACCACGCTTCTGTCAGTCTGCCCCAGGGCAACTGTGGCTACAAATGTAGTTTACCACCACCAGAGGGAGAATGTGAGAGCGAATGAATAATGGATCAGTAATGTAAAGTGCTCTGGGTGTCTAGAAAAGCGCTATATAAAATCCAATCCATTATATTATTATTATTTTCTTCTTGTTTTTCTGTGTTTTCGACCTTTGGGTAGTGGGTTTGTACCTCTAACCAATCACTTTTCTCTTTGGCGCCCCCCACACAGGATGCGTTCAGGAGTATCTGTTGAAGCTTGTCATGGCGTGGATCCGGCATTCTGGGAACTTGAATATGTTAACATCTGAAACCGGGTCTCAGTGAACAAATATCAGAACGCCTCCTGTCATATCCATGATTTCAAACCATTCACATTGTTTCTGAATCGATGCCATAGTCCCGCCCCTTCGTTTACTTCCACCTGCTAACCCCACCCACACGCAGTATTTGTTTACCATTAAAATGTTTCCTGCGCACAATGTGAACCGTGTGTTCCCTGGTCTTGGTGTATTTCTGCGGCAGTGTTACAGCGCCACCTCCAGGCCTGATGTGTATCGCAGTGTCTTCATTGGTTTTGTGAGGTCACACATTTACTGAGACGATGCTGCATTTACAGAAAACTTTTTGAAAATTAAAAATCTTGTTTTGGTCTCAGTGTGGATGAGGCTGTAGTGCACAGTTCTGTCCAACAGATGAGACTTATCCACTGTGTAGAGTTTGGTCCGGGCATGTCTTTAGGACGCAGCTGTGACACAATCACAAAATCATTATTGTCCCGCCATCGTAGCTGAGCGGAGAGGAGGTGGAGTCTGAGCAGTTCTGTTTACAGAAGTAAGCCACGCCTTATGTACTTTTCCTTTAATAAGTTGAGGCAACATTGGGCGGAGTCATCCTTCCGTACCGCCCACACCTCCTACATCAGTCAGGTGGGTCAGGACGGGTTGGTGACTGGCAGGTCAGAGGTCATCTGTGTCCAGTCAGTAGGAGTCTGGCCATCATCAGAACAGAACGACAGCTGAGATCTCCATTGGACCAGTAGTCAGCTGGTGTGTAGTCCACCTCTTAGACCAGCAGGGGGGTCAGAGGTCAATGTCAGTAACATCAGCCTTGAATGAACTGACTCCCCAGGGTGAAAACACACATTTAGTCTGACTGTGGAACACAACACTTATTGTGTCAGTTACTTTATTTCAACCTGTTCCAACACAGAACATGAGGAACTCTTCAGAACAACTCCGATCTGGAGGCAGAGCGCTGGAAAAGAGATGGAGCAAAGATCCAAGAGTAAACTGAAGCTGAACTCTGAAACACTTAGTAGGACTGAAACCTGTTCATGTCAACAAAGGAAACTTAGAAGAAGCTGTGACGAATCTGATCAGTTTCATCTGCCGGTGCCTCAGTAAAGAGAAGGTACAATGAAAGTTTGGTGCAAAAGATCCTCTAAGAATCTGTACAGACACAGGGTCTGTCCATCAAACTGGGTTTATTTAGATCTGGGTCTGCCTCTAACCCTTCAGTCCAAATGGAACAGGACATTTAGTCCATATCTGGTCACTTCATACGACCAAACAAACACAAACATGTGCCAACTGTCTTCAACGGCCTTCCATTAATGCTAATGTGTGGATGGTGGGCGGTTCTAGTAGGCACAGTATTTGGTGGGCGGGGCTTATAGGCTCGGTATTTGGCCTTTGTGTTTAAACCCCAAATGAAAGTAGAACCTCCCAGAATGTTCCAGTTGTCCATCATGTGACCAGTGGGTACGACTGTATTTTGGAAATGATATTTTTCCACCTGTTTTTAAATTATAACTTTATTTTTGTTATATTGTGGTTTTATTTTCCAAATATGACGACACTATTGTCAGTGTAAGTGTGTTTTTTTACTTTTGTGGCCTTAATACGCCCGTCGTACTAAACAAATATCTGCAGACTGTTCTTTAAAAATGAGACTAGTGTAAAAGAACTGAAATAAGTGCAGTTTCAACATGATCCCTACGTTCATCATTTACATGTTCATTACAACAAATACACAAAACATTTAGTAACAGACAGAATATTGGTCCAATGACACTGATTCTACGTCATATTTGTTCGGTTTATTTCCATTTAGGATAGTTTATAAATGTAAACCCTTCCATATTCTACCGTTTTACACTAAAACACTGTGAACATTTGCAGTTGTCATTATTTCGAGGTCATAGGATTGTCTTTTTCCACATGTTAAAACCTTTGTTAATATCTTCTGTGTAAATTCAATCCCAGGGCCAGATTGGACCCTGTAGTGGCCAGTTTTGGCTCACGGGCCCCATGTTGTAGAGCACAGGTGTCAAACTCTGGTCCTTGAGGGCCGGTATCCTGCATGTTTTAGAGGTTTCCCTCTTCCAGCACACCTGACAGTCATTATCAGGCTTCTGCAGAGTTGGATGATAGGCTCATCATTTGAATCAGGTGTGTTGGAAGAGGGAAACATCTAAAACATGCAGGATACCGGCCCTTGAGGATCTGAGTTTGACACCCCTGTTGTAGAGGGTGGAACCTGTGTGGAGTCACAGTGGTGACAAACTCAACCCGTGGAAGGGTTGTGTAAACACTGGTCTTTTTTCCACTGATCCTCTAATTAACTGAATGGAACTGTTCATATTTAATATATAATATATTTAATGGAAAAACAACAGTTTCACCCAAGCTCTAGTTTTTCTCTGAATGGTTGTTGTTTGAGGTGTTTTTTCATAGTTAAATTGGTATATGACTAAAACTAAGAAAATGAACAAAAATATATGAAATAGATTTTTTTTTAAAAAAATTGGTATATGACCCAAAACTGTAATGGAAAGACCTTTGAGTCCAACTAGAGTCACATGACCAAAACAAGCAGATGTGGATGGATGTTAGAAGAAGAGTTGAACCCAAATGTGTGTGTATGTGTGGACACACCAGGAAACCACATCAGTTTAGAATTTAGTAGGAGATCGAGAGGAAACCAGCATTCTAGATTCAAAACAACACAGATTTATGTTCCTGTTTATGGAAGGACTGACACTGACATCTACCACAAGAAAGAAACTCAGCAGCACATTTGGGATTGAATGGACAAATCAACAGTGCACACTTCTGTTTATTTACACATTTATATAAATATGGGGACAGTTTAGCTCAGATGGACCATGGAAAAGGGATTAGTGTTGAACTAAGCCTTAAAACTGACCAGAGCCTGGATCTGAGCCCTGGGATGGTTTAGTATGGTTCCATCTGTGTCCTATTACTGAGACAGAGTCCAGATCTCTTTGGGTTCATACAGAACAGAACAGAATGGAATAGCTTTAATTGTCATTGTTAGTCCAGTCAGTGCAACAATATGAATTTAAAAAAAAACCACAATACTTCAGAAAATAAGAAAAGAGAGAATACAACATTATAAAAACAAGATACAAAAATGGAAAACAAAAATTTAAGTAAAATAGAATACAACTAAAAGAATACAAATATACATAAAGTATGAGTAGAGAATATGAATAATATTAACAGTATGTATATCTGTGAACTCAAGTGTGTTAAAATAGTGCATTTATGTTTGAATAAATATGAAATAAATATCGAATAATTAAATATTGAATAGATATTGAATATTGTATGGTTTCTGTAGAACAGAGGATTATTGCAGATGTTTGGAGGTGTCTGTACAGGAGCAGAACCAGGCTCATTCAGGAGCAGAACCAGGCTAATTCAGGAGCAGAACCAGGCTAATTCAGAAGTAGAACGAGGCTAATTCAGGAGCAGAATCAGGTTAATTCAGTAGTAGAACCAGGCTAATTCAGTTGTTTTTTTGTCTTTGCCATGTCCGAGTCCATTTGACCTCCTTCTGAGGGACATCTGTGGAGTATGGAACTGGTCCAAATGTTCCTGTCCATCAGACAGATCTGTGTTTCCCTTAGTCTGTAGTTGGACATAAATAAATGTGTGTAAACTGTTGTATGAGTTCAGTCGATCATGTTCAGTCGTATTGTGTGTATTTGATCAGAATATGAATGAATAAGTTCAGACCAGAATTACAAACAGGAAATCCAGCTGTACCATTGTTCTTTCTCCATCACGAATACGAATTCACCAACGTGACTCTACTGTCCAAAATCTGTCACCACTTCACAGACATTATTTATGGAGCAGCAGATCCATGGATCCACAGATGAACCATGAGTTCAGGTTCCTTCTACAGATGAACAGAAGATCCATGGATCCACAGAGTTCAGGTTCCTTCTCCATGGATTTGACCTGGTTTCGTTCTCAGACTTCGTGGTCCATCTCGAACAGTGATCCTTCCTGATCTGACACCGGTCAATCTGTCACTAGACTAGACAAAGAGTTTAGGACAAGGACTAGACTGGACTGGAGAAGACGCATGGATACACGTCTATGTTTTGGACCAGTTTGGACTTGAATGTTCTCAAATGTCCAATGGAAACGGGCTCATTGACCCACTGATATTGGTCACATGTTCATCTGTGGAACCAACATGTGTTTGTTGGACTAAAAAAAGGAACTGTACTGTCAGAATTGTAGATAATTGGACGTTTACTATTTTTATTTGAACAAATATTGTCTCGCAGCAGTCTGGTTGAGTTTATTTATATTAACAAAAATCTAAGTTATTTTTAATTTGAACAAAAAATATTCAAGGAAAAACAAAAAGTTTAAATGTTTTTAATGTTTAAAAGGATCTTCATCAGCTTCATTTGAGGAGAGACAGACTCATCCAGAAGGTCCAGAAGCATCCATTCAGTATTAATGTGTCAAGAACTGTTAGGAGGTTTATAGACCTCCGAAGGGGTGTCTGGAGGTTTATAGACCTCCAAAGGGGGTTCTGGAGGTTTATGGTCCTCCAAAGCAGGGTCTGGAGGTTTATAGACCTCCAAAGGGGGGTCTGGAGGTTTATAGACCTCCAAAGGGGGTTCTGGAGGTTTATGGTCCTCCAAAGGGGGGTCTGGAGGTTTATAGACCTCCAAAGGGGGGTCTGGAGGTTTATAGACCTCCAAAGGGGGTGCTGGAGGTTTATGGTTCTCTAAAGGGGGGTCTGGAGGTTTATGGTCCTCCAAAGGGGGGTCTGGAGGATTGTAGACCTCCAAAGGGAGGTCTGGAGGATTATAGACTTCCAAAGGGGGGTCTGGAGGTTTACAGACCTCCAAAGGGGGGCCTGGAAGTTCATAGACCTCCAAAGGGGGGCCACAGAAAAAGACTGAGCACCAGTGGAGTAGATGATGTTGGATGATGACATGTTGGTTTTTGGAAACAGTTTTGACCCCTCAGCCAACATCTACCCAAAGGGGTATTATAGTCTGTCTGTCTGTGTGTCCATTTGTGGTCATAGTCTCATTCTCTGCTCCTCATTTCTCCTGTGTTTCCATCTGCAGCAGTAGAATATTGAACAGGTGACCTTTGACCTCCTGTTTCCAGGTCACATGTCCTTGTGCCGTTCTAATATCTGAGGACTTTCACATATAAATATGGATGGAATCAGTTTGACACAAAGACAATCTGATATCAATTATAGGGCAGTGACTTTAACACAATCTGACACTAGATTGGACTGAAGGGGATTAAAAGTGAGCAGACGTTCTGTTGATGTTCCAGCCTTAGTATCAAACCACAACACATTCATTCAGGATTCAACCAGTCAGTGTTCAGAACCAGAACCTGGTCTAGGTCTGAGATGAAAATGAGGAAGTGTGCGTTGTACCTGTTTGGATTTGAATGATGTGATAATCATGTAAAGCTCTGTTTTCAACATGTTGGTCAGAGCTGATGCCGTTGCCATGGTAACCGTCTCCTTCTCTCCTCAGCTTTTCTCCCACCGATAATAAATTCGCCACCTGCTCCGATGACGGAACGGTTCGGATCTGGGACTTCCTGCGCTGCCACGAGGAGAGGATCCTCCGAGGTAAAGACACCTAAATGCACCATGATGATGTGTGACTGCCGACAGACACAAACCGCAACCCCACTGAATGATGATGGAGTTTGTGTTTGCTGCATTTAAAGGTCACGGCGCTGATGTGAAGTGCGTCGACTGGCATCCAACCAAAGGCCTGGTGGTTTCTGGGAGCAAAGACAGTCAGCAGCCAATCAAATTCTGGGACCCAAAGACCGGACAGAGTCTGGCCACGCTGTGAGTGGATGTACAAGCACCTAAACCCAACCCTAACCGCTCAGCCAATCACACTGATGTGTCTCCGGTCTCTGTGCTTAGCCACGCCCACAAGAACACGGTGATGGAGGTGAAGTGGAACCTGAACGGCAACTGGCTGCTGACGGCGTCACGTGACCATCTGTGTAAACTGTTTGACATCAGGAACCTGAAGGAGGAGCTGCAGGTCTTCAGAGGCCACAAGAAGGAGGCCACAGGTGAGTCCGGACCACAACTGGGACCAGAGTCTGGGACCAGAGTGTGGACCAGAACTGGGACCGGAGTCTGGACCAGAACTGGGACCGGAGTCTGGACACACACACACACACAAATACACATAAACATACACACACACACACACGCCCCCAAGAATTCCAGGAATTTGAAAAGTCCCGCCTCCTTTTAGGAACTTTAATGAAAAGTTTGGGCCGAGGGGAGTTTTTTTTTTCTGTGTCGTTTCAGTGGAAATGCTCAGAGGTGTTTGTGTTTGTGAAGGTCTTGCAGAGGAAAAGTGTCTGTGTTTTTTTGTGTCATGTGGTTTTATTTTCTGTTTGTTCAAACTCATCGACTTTTGGTTCAGTCTGGTGTAGTGTCAGCTTGTGGAGGACCTGCTTCAGCTGAAGAATCAGGTCCATCAGGTTTCAAACATGTCAACAGGTCATCTGGTCAAACTGTATTCATTTATTTGTTTATTTGTCTCAAACTTCAAACATACATGTGGACATGTGGTCCATTGGACTTCTTCTGACATGGGCCAGTAGATGTGTCCAAGTCGAGGACAGATGTCCAAAGCTCATCTGATCGTCTTCAGGTGGTTTTTCCCACAGACCTTATCTGGTCCAGGGTCTGCTGGGTCTAAACCAGGTTCTGCTCCTCCTGGGGGGACCTGGCCTAACATCTCCCATGTGTTGTTGTGTTTCAGCCGTGGCCTGGCATCCGGTCCATGAGGGTCTGTTTGCCAGTGGAGGTTCTGATGGGTCTCTGCTGTTCTGGCACACAGGGTAAGACCCCAGTAGACCTGATGTAGAACCCACATGGACTAGGCACGGACCAGACTTGGGCTGGAAGCAGACTGGACGTAGACCGGACGTGGACCCTTTAATGCTGACGCAGTCTGTGTCCGGTCTGACTTGGCCTGTTGGTCTGGTTTCAGGGTGGAGAAGGAGGTCGGGGGGATGGAGATGGCCCACGAGGGGATGATCTGGAGTCTGGCCTGGCACCCACTGGGTCACATCCTGTGTTCTGGATCCAACGACCACACCAGGTGGGTCCAAGGGGGACGGGGAGGCTGAAGTACGTGGACTGGAGGGGACCCGGTACAGGGGGACGAGGGGACATGGTGCAGGGGGACGAGGAGGCTTAAGTACGTGGACTGGAGGGGACCCAGTGCAGGGGGACTGGAGAGGGAGCTGGTGCAGGGGGACGAGAAGGCTTTATTCTAGTTTAAGTGGACTGGAGTGGACCTGGTGTAGGGGGACGAGGAGGCTTTATTCTAGTTTAAGTGGACTGGAGGGGACCCGGCTCTGGTACAGACTCACACCTGTGCTCTGTTCGATGGGTTTCAGTAAATTCTGGACCAGAAATCGTCCTGGGGACAAGATGAGGGACCGCTACAACCTGAACCTGCTGCCGGGCATGTCGGAGGATGGCGTGGAGTACGGTGAGCCCCCGTGGACCCATTAGTGTAGAAGAGCTGATTCCAAAGTGGAGGCTGATAGTGACCTAAGACTGCTTTCAGATGATGTGGAGCCCAACAGCGTGGCCTCCATCCCAGGGATGGGGATCCCTGAGCAGCTGAAGGCCGCCATGGAGCAAGAGCAGACCAGTAAGTCCATCAGCCGGGTGGGGGGTGTCACAGTCTAATACAGAGCTGCAAATATGGCCTGACCCTAAAAAAGTTCTAAAAAGGTTTTTCTCACTGGTTTCAATCGTATCAGATGAATTTCAAAACAGACTAAAAGTTACCAACGTTTGACTCCAACAAAGTCCCCCGCCCACCTCACCCCCCCGGCCCTCAGGTCCTTAAAATGACCATTACTCCTTTGTATTGAATACTAGTGCCTGATGCATGTTTTGACCATGTGATATTCTAATTAGCATATTTGTATAATAGATAAGTGATTACAAGTCCAATTATATATTTGAGTGACTGATTACAAGCACATTTATTCTAAAAATAAGTAGAATTTCCCTGAAGTCATTCCATATTTGTCCTTTGTCATGTGGTTCTGCCTAGTGTAGGTGGTTCCTGTGGTTCAGAACCGTTCTTTTGATTCTAATACAGAATAAATTCATTAGAACTGTGTGATCCTGTCAAATGAGTCTAAACAGGGAGACGGCTGCAGACCACTAACCCCTTTAGTTTCAAGTGGTTTATTTTTTATATATATATTTTTTTATAATGTTTTTGTTTTTTTTGTTTTTTTGCCTTTGGGTTTTTTTTTTGTTTTTTTTTAGTGCTTTAAGTGGTCATGGATGAATATTAGTTGGACTACAGAGGTCTACACTGTGGTGCCAACAACATTTCAATGAGGCAAACATTATCAGATGTCAGAGTTCTGTTGTGAATGTCCTTTATTTATCTTTAGTAGAATGGCACCGTTCAACTCCAAACATCTGTAGAAGATGGATCACATATGTGCAACCTCATTCCAGTGGAAATGAGGGTTCACACTCAGGCTTCTGTTCAGGCTCATTCAGCTGTTATGGATCAAAGTTAGAAAAGTCCAGTTTAAGTTCGTTTGAGGTGGAATGACTTTTACAATGAATGTCAAGTCTGAGTTTTAGCAAAAAAAAAAAAAAAGGGTTTATGTCCAAAAACACGTACTGAGTTCGATGACCTGGGCTAAAGCGTCTCCATCTGTGGTCTAATCCACAGGGATCGGACAAAAACATGTTGTATTAGTATTCCATTAGCTGTCCTCCATAATGGACAGAGACTCCACCCCCTCCAACACACACTCCCAGATAGGACAGGTGTGTCCTTGTGCAGCTGTCAGGATCCACAATAGAAGCGTCCTCATATGTCTAATGTGAACACTTGTATCTGTAGAATTCTGTGTGTATAGGTGGACGTATGAGTGTGTCCTCTGTCCAACCTGTGGCAGGTTCAGCATGTGCACACATGGAAACAGGATTTACAGCGGTTTGCATTTGTCTGTAAGGCAAGGTAACTTTATTTGTATAGCACATTTCAGCAACAAGACAATTCAAGGTGCTTCACACAGGACATTGAAATACGACGACAAGGGAAAAAGAAACGCATTTAAAACATTATAAAAGAAACATGTAAAAGGTGATTAAAAACAGCAAGTAAGAAAACAACACATAAAACCCGAAAATATAAAACACACATTAAAGTAAGAGTTGCAGTGCAAACTACTTTTCCGTTTGCTCTCTTCTACTCCTGTGTCCTTTGTTTGTGCTTCACTATTACTACTGGAAATCTGGAATGTCCCCTTGGGACTAAGAAAGGAAGAGCTTATCTAATCTTATCTTATCTTACCTTATAGAATAGACTAGAATAGAATAGAATAGAATGTCTTTATTGTCATTGTACAGGCACAACGAAATTAAAGTGCAGTCGTCCTAGGTGCAATAAAAAAGTATAAATAATGTATATAAAAGAGTATAAAAGTTAAATATAAAAGAAAAACCCTGATGGCATAAATATCTTAAAAAAAAAAAAAAAAGCAGCTTAAAAAATAGTGTTACTAGAAGAATAAAAGCCACATAAAGCATCATCATATACTCTGGACAACATTCAGCGTTCCACACAATGAATGTCCAGCAGAGTTCAGTGCAATTATGGACCTGGGATCAAAATTGTTTTTTAGACGGTTTGTGCTGGCGCTCTTATCTTATCTTATCTTATCTTAGTCTGTAATATGGCTTAGTCAAATAATGAAGGACAGGATATTTGAAGGGCTGTCTGTCCGTCTTGGACACCATCTTGAAAATGTCTCCTTTGTAGTGTCCACCTTTGGTTAAACTTCTTCTTTGTTTTTAAAGACGCCTCACTCTACTAAAAACAGCTGAGAAACCTGTTGTTAGAGTTCGTTTCAGGTGGTTTTCCACATGTGCATCCGCCTACCAGTGCCATCAAAGGTCAGGATGTCCAGGTGTGGTACAGCGGCATCCTCAGTTAGACTTGTCTGATGTCCACTGTGACGTCCACAGGTAAAGAGGCGGTTCCTGAGGTGGAGATGTCCATCCCAGGTCTGGACTGGGGAGTGGACGAGGTCATGGGCAAGGACGCCAAGAAGGTCCCTCAGAAGAAAGTCCCGTACGCCAAACCGATCCCGGCTCAGTTCCAGCAGGTGAGTGGCCGGTTGATGAACACCTGAACGGGTATGGAACCAGGTGTGGAGTCTGTGACCGACGCCCTCTTCCTCTGCAGGCATGGGCTGAGAACAAAGTACCCATGATGCCCCCTGCTGCAGATCTGTCCAAAGACCGGAAGGTGGAGCAGAAGGTGGAGGTGAAGAAGAAGACTCAGGCCGAGATCGAGCAGGAAATGGCGGCGCTGCAGTACACAAACCCCATGCTGCTGGAGGTGAGAGACGCACCTGAGGCCTGTGGACCAGCACCACTGTGGTTCAGGTTCAGGTGACGCCATGCACCTGTAGGTAGAACACACCATGACGTTCCACAGCAGTCAGAGCAAAACAGGCGTGTGTTTGAAGTCAGTGTTATGGTTCGAAAGTGTTCAATAGTTGAATGTGAATATGTTTGAACTAAACTAACATCAGTTTATTAAACTGAACCATAACAC
This sequence comes from Sphaeramia orbicularis, assembly GCF_902148855.1. Taxonomy (NCBI): domain Eukaryota; kingdom Metazoa; phylum Chordata; class Actinopteri; order Kurtiformes; family Apogonidae; genus Sphaeramia; species Sphaeramia orbicularis. The sequence continues at coordinate 54,448,534 of NC_043973.1, read as the reverse complement.
AAACCCAGGGTTTGTCCTTCAGATGGATGGTCCAGCTGGACTATGGACCCTGTCCAGCTGGACCAGGTCTATGGTCCTGACTGTCCGGACCCCGGTCACACCACAGACCACCCAACTCATCCTCTTCTGTTCCTTTGTGCAGCAAATAAAGATGGACCGGATGAACCAGATGAACCCCGAGGGGGGCATGGGCCCCTCACAGGCACAGGGCACGATGCCCCCGTTCCCTGGCACTGGGGGACCTGGTGGTCCAGGGGGCCCCATACCCCCTGGACAGCAGGGCTTCCCCCCAAACATGGCCCCTCAGCAGATGCCCAACACCATGGGGCCTCCAATGGGCCCAGGAGGCCTGCAGCCCCCCTTCATGCCCCCTGGACAGATGGGCCCCCCTTCTGGACCCCAGCCCCACCAGGGGCCCCCGCAAGGAATGATGGGACCACCGGACATGCAGCGACATCCTGGTCCTCCCAGAAACATGGGCCCCCAGGGACCTCACATGGGCCCCGGACCCAGAGGGATGCAGGGGCCCCCCGGTGGAATGATGGGGCCCCCTCCACGAGGAATGGGTCCAAGGGATCCTCAGGGGCCCCCGCCTCAGGGGGGCATGATGCCTCCCCAAGGGAACATGATGGGCCCCCAGGGGCCAATGCAGGGCGGGATGATGGGGCCCCCGCCTCGGACACATGGCAACATGCCAAACAACTATGGGATGGGCAATATGCAGGGGCCCCCAGGACCCCCAGGTAACATACAGGGACCCCCAGGTAACATGCAAGGACCCCACGGAAACATGCAGGGGCCCCACGGGAACATGCAGGGGCCCCCATACATGCAGCACCAGGTGAGCAGACCGAACCAGAACAGGACCTAGGTTAGGATGACAGCATCCTTTAGTTTACTTTGGTTTAGTTTAGTTTAGTTTACTTTGGTTTAGTTTGGTTTGGTTTGGTTTGGTTTAGTTTAGTTTAGTTTAGTTTAGTTTGGTTTGGTTTGGTTTAGTTTAGTTTAGTTTAGTTTAGTTTAGTTTAGTTTAGTTTGGTTTGGTTTAGTTTAGTTTACTTTGGTTTAGTTTAGTTTGGTTTGGTTTAGTTTGGTTTATTCCTTCGTTGACACTAACTCACTGGTCTTTGCAGGGTCAGAACTCAGGGCCGATGATGCATGGCATGGGGCCACAGGGGCCACAGGGGCCCAACAACAAAGGTAAGAGCCAGCATGGTGCTGGGCCTCGTCTGTCGACAGTTCATTCACGTCCAGTCTAGTCTCTGTTTTCAGTCCTGATCATCTCGATCCCAGTCCTTGACCTGAGCAGGTCTTGATTCTAGACCAGTGGAAGTTTGATTGAGCTCATTGTTAAAGGTCTAACACGGTCCTGGTCTTGGCTTTTTCTTGTCTTCAGACTCTCGGGGTCCACCTCCTAACCACCACATGGGACCTCCAGACCGCCAGGGACCTGGAGCACCAGACCAGGGCTCAGGGCTTTATTGGGGGGAAAACCAGCAGGGGAGACGAGGGCCACAGGACTTTGATGGAGGCCAGGACTTCCACAGTCGGGATGAGGGCTGGAGACCGGGACCGGGTCCTGGACAAGGGTACCAGGGAGGAGGAGGACGAGGCCACCGAGGAGGAGGGGGGAACGGTGGAAACTGGGGTCCTGACGACAGGTTCAACCGGGACGGAGGAGAGTTCAGAGGACGGAGGGAGGACAGGTGAGTCCCAACTAGAACCTGGTCCACTTGAGAGTTCTCTGGTTGTAGTCCAGGATCTAGGACCAGTAGCAGCAGTACATTCAGAAGTTTAGGTTCTGGTCCTGAACCCAGACTTAGCGGACCATTTGTTCCAGGTTCAGAGGCGGTGGCCCCGGCCGGCCCGGAGGTCGAGGTTACCCTGACGAGTTTGGAGGACAGGAAGATGGCTACGACGTCAATGAAGACCTGGGCCGGGGCTGGGACAACGGAGGCCGAGGGAGACCACCCCGAGGAGGAGGTCCCCCCAGAGCAGGAGGTCAGAGTCCACCCCAGTGGGAGCACATGTCCTACAAGCCCCTGGGGCCTCATGGGCGGCATTCAGAGGGACTGGTCCTGAGTGGGTTTGACGAGTCCAGAACAAGGGTTTCAACAACATTTGAACAAGTTGATTCCTTGAACTTTTCTTATGATTTTAAATGAATACTTTCTTCAGTTTTTGTAAAACTTTCAAGTGTGCGTTAATTGTCTTTCATTGAATGTGTTGTTTGTTGTGTTCAAACCCTGAACCTGTCTTTGTGTGGCTGTAGTTTAGGTCGTCTCTGTCTCAGTTCCGGTTTTGATTTGTGTGTCTCTGCCTCAGGTCATGACGGTTACCGGGACGGGCAGCAGATGCATGATGGGTCGTCACCGGCGGGGCGCGAGCGTTCGTCGTCTCTGCAGGGCATGGACATGGCCTCTCTGCCCCCCCGCAAGCGCCCCTGGCAGGACGGCCCGGGAACTGGAGACCCCCGAGACCGGGATTCTCCAGGAGCCGACGGAGGTAAAACACCTAACACATTCAGTCCCAGATCCAGTCCCAGTCTGCAGGTCAGTGTTGGTCTGCAGGTCTATGTTGATCTACATTGGTCTGCAGGTCTACGCTCCTCGATGTTGGTTTGCAAGGTCTACATTGGTCTGCAGGTCTACATTGGCCTGCAGGTCTATGTTGGTCTTCGTTGGTCTGCAGATCCACGTTGGTCTACATTGGTCTGCAGGTCTACGTTGGTCTGCAGGTCTATGTTGGCCTATGTTGGTCTGCAGGTCTACGTTGGTCTGTGTTGGTCAGATCAGTCTTGTGTGCTAAAGCGGACCCTGTGGACCACCACTAACCACTGGACCTCCTTCTTGTCTTTCCGTCCTGCAGCTCGTCCTCCCAGGGATGACACCGGTTTCGGTCCATCGGGTCGCGGCGGACGGGGGGGGTGGGGTCCTGGAGGAGGACCTGGACCCAGGAGAGGAGGACCGCCACTCAGAGGAGCGCCAAGGGGGGGCGGCCGGGGCCGGTAGTGCCCGGTTTGGTGCGGAGGTGGACTATGGTCACATGACCCCGACAGACAATCTGAGTGGTGGCGTGTTTTCATGTCCCATGAGTCTCTGTGTGGCCCCGCCTCCTTCTAGGACGGACGTCGTGTCACTGTCGGGCCCCGCCTCCTTCTAGGACGGACGCCGTGTCACTGTCGGGCCCCGCCTCCTTTTAGGACGGACGCCATGTTACTGTCGGTCGTTGCTTTTGTAAAAGATTTGTATGTTTTTGTGTTTTCACTGATGGACAATAAAGATTCACACTTCAAACCCCACCCAGTGTCCGGATCCAGTCCAGCACAGTCCAGCAGGGATGTCCAAGTGGTTTATGTCCAGGTCCCACATTCAGCCCAAAGGGGGACAAATGGGCCGGACCAGGACCACAAACCCAAAACACCTTGAAACACTGACAACCACAAAACTGTTCAGGTGGGAAAAGTCACATGTACAGTTACGGTATGAAGACCAGTACTAGTCCCGCCCACCACAGGGTCTGGTCCCGCCCATCACAGGGTCTAATCCCGCCCACCAAAGGGTCTAATAGCACCCACCACAGGATCTAATCCCACCCACCAAATGTCTAGTCCAGCCCACCAAAGGGTCTAATCCCGCCCATGAAATGCATCAGTAACAGTGAAGACGTGAACAGTTAAAAATGTCCAAATCCTTTTAGTCCTGGTTCCACATTCAGACTAGTCTGATCTGAAGTGGATCAGAACCGGTCCAATAAGAACAACAGAAAAAAAAAAATGAGTTCATGTTTTTTTATTTTGTTCTTACTTGTTGTTTATTTTGTTCCTATTTGTTTTTAGCTTACCGGCCGACAGGCCATAAACTATTGTCATCATGCGACATCCGTTGTCGTCTGTCGTCCGTTACAAAAATTTCAATCGTCTTCTTCTCCGAAACTACAATTCCGATTGACTTCAAACTTGGTATACAGCTTCTTTATGATGATGTCAACAAAAGTTAGTAAAATTATTTGGATCCGGATCTGATTCTGGATTTGGTGCGACTTTGAAAAATGTCCCCATTATAAGAGATAAGAAGTGGATCGATACAATAACTCAGTAAATACAAATGATATCCAGTGTAAATTTCTACAGTCCAACTCTGATGAGGCGATGACCAAAACATAATGTCCACATGCTGATCAGGATCTTCTTCTGGATCCAGGAACTTACGGAAAATTTAACATGGGCTCTTATGGGGAAAAAATTTCAATCGTCCTTTTCTCCCAAACTCCAGTTCTGATTGACTTCAAACTTAGTATACAGCTTCTGTATGATGATGTCAGCACAAGGTATTGAAATTATTTCGATCTGGATCTGATTCTGGATTTGCTGCAACTTTGAAAAATGTTCCCATTATAAGAGATAGGAAGTGGATTGATACAATAAATCAATATCAATGATATCAAGTTGGAATTTGAATTTTTTACAGATCTGATTGGAATATGACCAAAACATGGGCTATTTCTGTAATAGAATAAATACACAGAACTGGGTGATAATAAATGGCATCTGGATACATTTCCCAAAGCTTTTAATTTGGCAGGTAAGCTACAGGGCCATTGGTCCTATTTTCGTTCATGTTTGTTCTTTTTACTGTGTTCATATTTGTTTATTTTGTTCTTATTTGTTGTTTATTTTGTTCAGGTTTGTTTATTTTGTTCTTATTTGGTTTTGTTCATGTTTGTTGTTTATTTTGTTCATGTTTGTCAACATTCTTAAATGTTGTGTGTGTTGATCTGCTGTGGTTGAACTTTGGTCCAATGACACTGATTCTTCTGAAGAACATTTCAGTTTATTCATATTTCCCTCATGGAATTGGACTTTTGTAACAATAAAACACACAAATATGGATTAATATTTAAAATACGGATTATTATTTATAGGTAATCGATCATCGACCGTATGGATCAAAGTCTGTGGACCCATTGGATCCAGGTGTTGGTTTTCTAACAGTGATAAAAACAATAAGGACTAATGTAAGAACATAGTTTATATTATGGGATGGATATCATTAGTTTGGGTTCAGTTCTTATCGTTGTTTCCAAAACTACGACATATCAGCACCACATAAGAAAACTAGAAAAGCACTCGGAGAGCGCAGACCTCCGCCAAGCGCAAAAATTCCCCACATAATCGGTGACACAAATCCTACATTTATTTTTTAAAATAAAATCCGCCTTCTGGATCAGATCCGGATCAGCCTTTGAAATGTGATAGAGGACCCCATTGTCAATTCCTGAGTTAAATTTCATGAGTTTTGGTCAATAATTAAGCGAGATATTGGGAAACGAAAATTTTGGCCCCATTTACCACAATGTTAACGAAAATTTCAAAGTGATCCAGAATCCAGGATTTCTTCCGGATCACCCCAAAAAGTTAATCATTTCTTCCTTATCCCATTTCCAACAAACCCTGAAAATTTCATCAAAATCTGTCAATAACTTTTTGAGTTATGTTGCACACTAACGGACAGACAAACAGACAGACAAACAAACCCTGGCAAAAACATAACCTCCTTGGCGAAGGTAATAAAAACACTTGTGATGAGAAAAAAGTCATAAAATATCAAGAGAAAACCTGTAATTTTATGAGAATAAAATCATAGTTTTAAAAAAAAAAAACTCAATTTAATGAAATTAATGTCACATTTTTATGAGAATAGTGTTGTCATATTTGGAAAATAAAGTCATAATATTACAAGAATAATCTGTGAGTCATTTTAGAAACAAAGAGAATAACTGAACCAAACTAATGATATCTATCCCATAATATAAAACTACATTCTGACATTAGTCCTTATTGTTTTGGATCCCAGACCCCTGTTAGAAAAGAAACACCTGGATTCAACGGGTCCACAGACTGGGTTTGATCAGGACTACGCTGACCCCGTGGGAACTGACCCAAGGCATCATGGGTATGTCTTCATCTGGACTCCATCTCCCATGACCCCCTGGACAGAAGACATGTGATGTCCACCACTAGAGGTCACTGCACGTCCAACACCTGAAGGACAAACCCACCACAGTCTGTTTGATCCACGTTTAATGAACTGACCACACTGACAGCAGAGGTCAAAGGTCACATAGGACCAGGACCTTCAGTCTAAATGCTGTCTGTTTTTATTTCTCCTCTTATGCCTGAACGCCTTACGGGTTCAAACCAGCAGGAAAGTCCAGTGTGGTCCTCAGATGTGTCCATGTAGAGGTCAGAGGTCAGCAGCTTCCGTTTGGTTCATGGTGCCTTCACTGACCCCTGGACAGTCCAGGACACACCGGTATCAGATGGGTATGAACCGTCAGCTGATAATCCAGAATCACCATGGATCGATCACATGTTCATCTGAGCCCTGTCTGGAACCCAGGTCCTACAGACCCCTCAGCGGGCCCGGGGTGGGGTGGGGGGGTCTCGGACCCCGCCTGTGGACACTGTCCCGGTCCTCCGCTGCGTCCGGTCCTGGGTCAGATGGGCATGGTTTTCCCGGTCACCGTCCTCTTGATAGCAGACGCCGCCAACCCTCCCACGAAGCGCATCCCGGCTCCGCCCCCAGGAAGCAGCGACACCACGGCGCCGAGGATCACAGCGACCTGCAGAGACCAGAACCACAACCCGGTTATACATGGACCAGAACCACAACCACAAGCCCCTTACAATGTGGACCCCCTACACCTGACCCCCTGAGACCAGCACAGACCCTACTAGACCCCCTGGGACCAGCACAGATCCTCCTAGACCCCCAGAGCCGGTACAGACCCCTGTAGACCCCCTAGGACCGGTGTCGGATAAAATATGGACCCCTATAAAATTTGTACCCCTGCCGATTTTGCGCACGCGTGAAAATCCGCGGTACATATTTTATGCGTATACGCATGAAGTTTGTACCCTTGTGAAATATGTACCGTATAATCTCCTGTGATATATCCTATGTACTTAGATCACCTAACCCTAACCCGTGCGCAAATTCCAAATAGGTCCAAATTTTACAAGGTCCGTATTTTATGCCACACCGGTACTGACCCTACTAGACCCCCAGACCCGGTACAGACCCTTGTAGACCCCCCAGACCCGGGTCCCACCTGCAGGCCGGCTCCCAGTGCCGTCAGGACGGTGCTGTGGAGGCTCAAGGCCGCGTACAGAGTCCCTGCCAGGGCGGTCAGGTACACTGCGGCCCCGGGGGACGTGGGCAGGCCGGCGGCCATCCTGCTAGGGCCGCGGAGAATCGCCGCCGCCGCGATGGCGAACAGTGATCCGAGCGACCAGAGCAGGGCGAACTTCCGGGCGTAGAGCAGCAGCAGCGGCGCGTACAGAGCCGACAGGCCGAAGCACAGCGCGGAGAAGGCGGCGCACACCCCGGAGGCCGCCAGCCGCTGCCGCCGGCTCAGACCCGGCAGGCACGGGTCCGGCTCCGCGGACCACGGCCACGAAAAGCCTCCGGTTCCGCCCGCGCTCTGTCCGGACAGACCGCCGCCGCGGCTCCCGGACCACGGGCTGGACCACCGGCCGAACCAGCTGCCGGGGACCGGCTCGGCACCGTCCAGGTCCACCGTGGTGCTGGAGCCGGACTGCGACACGGTGCTGGCCCCACCGGCTTTGGACTGGGCCAGATACTCCTGGAGCTGACGGTTCAGATCCGCCATGATGATCCGGATTCTACTGGGTTCTACTGGGGCTCACAGCGACCCCTGCAGGAGTGGAGGATAAAGTCCCGGATGTGTTTACTGCGGACGGGAGGGAAGGGACCGCCTTACTTGCCTCTGATTGGCTAGAAAGGCTCTTCTCCGATTGGCGACTTGATCTGGCAGTTAACTGACGTTCAGGGCAGGCTGTCAACTGAGCAGAGGTTATTATTATTATTATTATTATTATTATTATTATTATTATTATTATTATTATTATTATTATTAATAATAATAATAATAATAATAATAATAATAATAATAATAATAATGGTGAATGGTGGTGCTAGGGTAAATTATGACATAAAACTGAAAATTAATGAAATTGAAATTGAAAGGGTGTATGCAACGAAATTTTTGGGAGTGATTATTGACCATAAACTCTGTTGGAAATCACAAACAGAATATATCAAATGTAAAATGTCCAAGGCTGTTGCGATTCTTTATAAAACTTGAGACTTGTTAAACAAAAAATGTTTGCATATATTGTATTGTTCACTTATAATGCCATATATGTCATATTGTGTGGAAATATGGGGCAATGCGTATAAAAATAATATAGACCTGATAATTAAACTCCAAAAAAAAAAAAGCTATTAGAGTCATAAACAAAGCTGGTTATCTCCAATCAAGTAATCCACTTATTGTAGAATCTGGTTTACTAAAATTTTTTGATATTGTATATTTAAAAACAATGGAATTTATGTTTCATGTTAAAAGTAAAAATCTTCCTGTTTATATTCAGAAAATTTTTAAGTTAAGAGAAGGAAATTATAATTTAAGAGGGATGTTTGTGTTTGAAAAATGTAAAGTAAGAACAAACGTTAAATATCACTGTGTTTCTGTTATTGGTGTCAAATTATGGAACAAATTGAAGGATGAAGTGAAATTGTGTAGCTCACTGTCGAGTTTCAAAAAGGCTTTAATTTGTCAAATTCTTAAGGGCTATGAAAGTACTATGATTTCAAAGTGACTTATAACACCGAATGTAGTATAATTTGTGTTTAAGTACTAATCTGCTGCAACTTCAGGTGTGGACTTGGAGTAAGGATGGAAATAGGAGAAGCAGAAATAAGCCTCTGGCTTCAGCTTCTTCCTTTTTTAGTTACAAATTGTGTTAATTTTGTGTTTGTTTGTTGTTTTTTTTAATATGTATGTGTTTTGTATTTAACTGAAATAAACATTCATTCATTCACAATAATAATAATAATAATAATAATAATAATAATAATAATAATAATAATAATAATAATAATAATAATAGTCTTCTCTAACTGGTTCTTGTTTCATTCTAATATTCTAATGTAAATTCATATACATTTGGTTCATTTAATGTCACTGATATCTGATCAAAGTTTCCATATGATGAATTCAAACCATGTGGATCTGAACCAGCGCCTTCATCATTATTCACATCCACACTAAACTCATTAACATTTCAGACCACCATGGTGTTTGTTCATTTGAACATTTGTCGTGATTTTTTTAAATTGACAAAATATATACGCAAACATTTCAGATGGAATGCAATTCTAACATTTACATCACAACAAAGAATTCAACAAAGAATCAAATGCAACGTCATGCTTTGGGATTTCAGCTGTTCAGTTCTGTCTAAATCAGACGACAGGACAACTTTAAAAACAGCCATGTTTGGTCCTTTAGCTACTTTGGAACAGTGGATACACTTCTGTATCTATAGTTAGTTGAGTTGAGTTGAGTTGAGTTGAGTTGAGTTTTAGTTTAGTTTAGTTCAGTTCAGTTTAATTTTAGTTTTGTTGAGTTGAGTTCAGTTTAGTTTAGTTTTAGTTTAGTTCAGTTGAATTCAGTTCAGTTTAGTTTAGTTTAGTTCAGTTTTAGTTTAGTTTAGTTTAGTTCAGTTTAGTTTAGTTTAGTTTAGTTTAGTTTAGTTCAGTTCAGTAAGTTCAGTTTAGTTTAGTTTAGTTGAAACTAATAACTTGTACATGAACACATACCAATTAAAAGAAAAAAGAAAAAAATGTGAAATATCAAATGTCCAAATATCAACATCATCATGTAGAAGCTATAAGAAGTTTATTGTGAAGGTGTTCATTAAAATTAAAATTATTATTCTGAAGGAGGCTGCTGACACCATGTGACTTCCGTTTCCGGTGTAAACAGTCAACATGGCGGCGTCCTTTCTGCTCCGGTCCGTCCTCCGTCGGACTCTGGGCAGGTTCGGGTCCACCGCCAGATTCGGATCTGGATCAGACAGGTCGGAGCTCCGGATCTGAACCAGTGTGACCTCCTGAACGGGTCCATTTCCATCCGTTTATGTGTCATTTGGATCAGAACCGGTCCAGTCTGCGGAGCTTTCACGTCATCTAAAGCTTCTGTTTTGTTCATTTGATGGATTTGATGCCTTTTCTGTAATCGTTTTAACACTTTTTATCAGAGTTTTATATATATATATATATATATATATATATATATATATATATATATATATATATATATATATATATATAAATTTCTGGATTTAATGTTTAGTTTTGTTAGATTTATGGTTAATTCTCTTGATTTAATGCTTGATTTTATTTCGTAATCATTCATTCATTGATCATATCATTAATGTGAAATGTATTTGTTATTAGTTTGTTCATTTATTGGCTACTTTTGGTTCATTTTTTACTGTTTCAGTGCTAATTTGGATCATTTTAATTTAATTAAACTCTCTGAGGTATTAACGCCGTCACAGAAGTTTAACACAAATGTTTAAAAAAAAACAAACATTGTTTTGCTTGTTTTAAAAGCATTTTATGATCCATCAGTGATTGGTTGAATGATTTCACTTTTCTGTGAATCCGTCGTCTCATTGGCCGGTTCCTTATCATCACTGACCCGTTCACTCTTCTGTGTTTTTGTGCTTTTATTCTCTTTACGTTCATATAACAGACAGAGCAGAGGGTGCTCGGCATGCTGGGTAAAGGTGAGAGAACATCAGAACTCACAAAGACGAGGAGGAGGAGTTGGAGGCGGAGCCATACTGTGGGCTGCCGCCGGTGCGTTTGTTTCTGTTGAACTAAACCATGTGATCAGATACGGTTTGAATCTGCAACGTCACCACTGGACGTCAGTAAACTGTCCATCTGTCCTCCTGTCCATCTGTCTGTCTATCCATTTGTCCTCCTGTCCATCTGTCTGTCTATCCATTTGTCCTCCTGTCCATCTGTCTGTCTGTTCATCTGTCCATCTGTCCTCCTGTCCATCTGTCTGTCTGTCCTCCTGTCTCTGCAGCCTTCTCCCTGTTCAGAAGTGAGGAAGATGAGCGAGACGAAGCCCAGAGGAAAGAGGACGAGATGATCCTACTGCTGAAGAAGGCCAAGGTAACAGCAGAGATGCTCCCCTGTCTCCCCTGTCTCCCCTGTCTCACCTGTCTCCCCTGTCTCTGTGTCTGTCCTCAGCTCAATCTCCACCGTGGACACCACCAGGCGGCCTCCTCCTTCCTCCATCAGGCCGTTGTCCTGGCTCATCAGACCCACAACACTAACGCCATTGTCTACACCTATAGCCTGGTGAGGCCCCGCCCATTTCACCCACACACACCTGACCTTTGACCCTCCCATTTCACCCACACACACCTGACCTTTGACCCTGTGTCCTGCTCCGTGTCCTCAGATGGCGAACCTGGCCTACGTCCAGGGTGAACTGGACAGTGTAAGTACGGAAGCACATGTTCTACAGGAAGTGACATCATTTAGGTGGACAATGGAGATCGCCGAGGTCAGACTGAGGCATCTTTTATTGTCCTGTCCTTTATTGTCCTCAGGCAGAGAAGCTGTTCAAAGCAGCCATGAGCTTCATGTTGTCCAATGGGACGCCACTGGATGACAACGCTGTCATCGAGATGTCTCTGAAACTCACAACCATCTACGCTGAACAGAGCAAGTAAGAAGTACAGAGGGGAGGAGTCAGAGGGGAGGAGACAGAGGGGAGGAGATACAGGGTGGAGGTCAGAGGGGAGGAGACAGAGGGGAGGAGTCAGAGAAGTGACTGTCTGTTTATGTATTGAGGGCGGAGCTTGCTGAGCAGGGGTTCAGGTTCTGTGTGGAGTCTCTGGAGTCCAAACTAGAGAAGGACACTTCAGGAGATGAGCAGACAGGTGAGATATCCCCGTCCCCTTCCATGTCCTCTGTCACCACCTCCCTGTCCTCCTGTTGTTGTATTGATTGTTGCCTTGTTTTGTTGATTGTTGCATTTTGTTGGTTGTTGCATTTTGTTGGTTGTTGCATTGCTGTGTTGACTGTTGCATTGCTGTGTTGACTTGTGTTGTTGTGGTGTTGTGTTGACTGTTGCGTTGTTTTGTTGATTGTTGCGTTTTGTTGGTTGTTGCGTTGCTGTGTTGACTGTTGCGTTGCTGCATCCAGAGGAACAGGAGGTTCTGAGGAAGGACACCCGCCTCCTGCTCGGTCTGTGTCTGGACTCTCGGGCTCGGTACCGGGCCTCAACGCGGAACCTGAAGCAGGCGGAAGAGGACTATAAGAGAGCCCTGGACATCTGTACCCAGGAGCAGGGAGAGACACACCCACAGGTGAGGACACACCTACAGGTGACGACACACCCACAATAAACAGTCCCATCGATGAGTGTCATTTAAATGTGTCATATGTGTATTTCTTTACTGTTTAAAGGTGGATTTGGGTCGAGGGTGGAAATGGTCCAAACTAGACCTTATTTATGGTTTTAAATGATACTGATAACTGTGGTCCTGGTACCAATAATTGTGGTCCTGGTACCGATAATTGTGGTTCTGGTACCGATACCTGTGGTTCTGGTACCGATAACCATGGCTGAAGCTGCAGATGCTGATGATGTGGTGGTTCTATTTCCCATAAGACTCTGGTGCTGATGAGCGACCTGGCCACCATCTTGGATCTGCAGGGTCACCATGGAGACGCTCTGGTTCTGGTTCAGAGGGCAGTGGATTTGAGCCGGTCTGCAGGACATCCGGACCAACATGTCCTGTTGGGAAACATGGCGGGCATCCTTCTGCACAAAGGTACGTATGGGTCCTTTCCCAGTTCTTTTGTGGTTGTGGTTCTGTAGACGGAACCTCACCAACGTCTTAGAATGTCTGGGTTCCTGAGCTGGGGCCAAAATTGGTTCTAGTTTGTGGTGTGGACGTGACCTGTGTCTGTGTCCTCAGGGCAGCTGGACGAGGCCGTCCACTTCTACCAGGAGGCGCTGAGACTGGCCCGTCAGAACCATGACCAGGAGGCTGTGGACCAGATCCAGGAGGGTCTGAGGGAGGTGACGAGGAGGAGGCGGAGCCAGGAGGAGGAAGAGGGAGGATCAGATGAGTGAAGAGGGCGTCTCAGAGATAGACCAAATGGGAGGAGGAGGAGGACAGAGAGATGGGAGGAGAAACGGAAGGAGAAACAGGGAGGAGGAAGATGGAGAAACGGGAGGAGGAGGGTGGGGACATGAGAGGAGAAACGGGAGGAGAAATGGGCTGCTCCATCCTACCCTCAATCATGAACAAGATCCTGAGATACTTAAACTCCTCCCCCAGAGGCAGGACTTCCCCCCTGACCTGGAGTCGACACTCCACCCTTGTCTACCTGAGGACCATGTCCACTCCAGCACCCCAGCAAGGGTCCAGGACAAAAACCGCATTGGGCCTCCTGGATCTGAGGTTCAACTACCGACCGTACGCTGTTCTGTAGTACCTGGTGTAGACCTTGGGGGGGGAGTGTGACCCCCCACTATAGTTGGAACACCCCCGCGATCTCCCTGTAGTTGGAACAACCCCCCAGTCCTCCTATAGGTGGAACACCCCCCCCAGTCCCCCTATAGATGGAACAACCCCCCCTTAGGTGGAACCCCCCCCCCCCCCCCCGTCCCCCCCCCTGTCCCCCTGTAAGTGGAGCACACCCCCAGTCCCCCTGTAGGTGGAGCACCCCTCTGGTCCCCCCCCTTAACCCTTACAGACCCAGTGCTCCTTTTATGTCAGTTCCCAAATGAATTTTTCTGTAGATTTATCTTTTCTTAAGTCATTTATCACCATTTATGGTGATAAATGGACAAGTTAGAAAAGGCATAATTCAGTTATTTAAAAAAAAAAAGAAAAATGAAAAAAGTACAGGGTGGGGAAGCAAAATTTACAATGAACATTTAGTTGTTTTTTCTCAGCAGGCACAACGTCAATTGTTTTGAAACTAAACATATATTGATGTCATAATCATAGCTAACACTATTATCCATACCTTTTCAGAAACTTTTGCTCATATGAGTAATCAGGAAAGCAAACGTCAAAGAGTGTGTGATTTGCTGAATGCACTCGTCACACCAAAGGAGATTTCAAAAATAGTTGGAGTGTCCATAAAGACTGTTTATAATGGAAAGAAGAGAATGACTATGAGCAAAACTATTACGAGAAAGTCTGGAAGATACTATTAAAGAAGAATGGGAGAAGTTGTCACCCCAATATTTGAGGAACACTTGTGCAAGTTTCAGGAAGCGTGTGAAGGCAGTTATTGAGAAAGAAGGAGGACACATAGAATAAAAACATTTTCTATTATGGACATTTTCTTGTGGCAAATAAATTCTCATGACTTTCAATAAACTAATTGGTCATACACTGTCTTTCAATCCCTGCCTCAAAATATTGTAAATTTTGCTTCCCCACCCTGTACAGTTTTTATCTTTTTGTGCACTGAGCAATACGATCAAATGAGGTTTACAACACACACATAGAATTATTTCAGACTATTTCAATACAGTCACATGAAAAAAACACCTGAATATTCCTTCTGAAGCTGATGGGAGACGTTTTCTACAAATGAAATGGATCCAATGAAACCAATTGAATTAGTTTGAGTCTGTTTTTCTGCAGTTTTCTCAGTTTCTGATATAATAATATTAACCCTCAAATGTAATGTGAGCAGGAGGATTAAAGTACAGGACCAGTGGAAAAAATACTTTAAAATACAGGATTTTCATTGAAAAAATGCAAAAACACAGGATAATATTTTGATAAATGGTGATAAAGCACTAAAGACAGATTAAGTAGAGAAAAAGTGATTTGGGAGCTGACACTAAAGTAACTCTGGGTGTTTAAGGGTTAATCTGAGCTTTTAACAACTTTGTGATCAGTGAATTCAATTTGGGAAAATACCTGATTTCGACTGATGAAATACACAATACACAGGATAATATTATAAATAAATGATGATAAAGCACTTCAGAAAGGTTCCATGTAGACCCAGTGTCCTTTGGGAGCTGACACTAAAGTAGCTCTGGGTGTTTAGGGGTTAAATCTGCTCTAATTATCCTTCTTTGTGACATAAAAACACAAGGTTCCGTCCATGCTTTGGCTTGAATTGGGGATTAGTTCCAACACAGATATTGTTTCTGTAGTCGTCTGTGCTGGTTCTGAAGTGAACATGAAAACTGGACTAGACTGACTCCATCTGCTCATGTTCTCCACAGGTTCTTCGTCATGTTAGGGTTGAAGTATTTACGTCACAGGCTTCGTCAATCTTCCCAAACATGAGGTTTAAAAACAGACTGATGCATTTCTTGGTTTATTCTTCATGTGCTGCTGTTGTTGTTTGATCATATTTTATTGGATAAAAAACACCCACATGAACCTGATGTGAACCGTGGAAATAAGATGGACTTCACAGAAGAATGAAGATCTCTTGGACCATCCAGACCATCATCATCACCACTGTATGACCAGTCAGAGAAGAAGCTGCACTGGACCGCCCACATGACCTTAGACGACCCTCCCCATTTACAGTGGACCTTAAACTGAACACAGACGGATGTGAACCCCTGATAACATGAACAACATGGATTTGGATTTAGAAAACACCAATAAAGTTCATCTGTGTGTTTCTGTGTTTCTTTCTTCTCAGGTTAGGTTGAAAGGCTCTAATACGATCATTTTAAGAAGACTTTCATATTTGTTTAAAGAGACAAAAGCATCAAGGCTTTAAAAAAAATCCTCCAAGAAAAGTCCGATTTAGTCCAAGAGCCTCCGAAAGAATATGGTTTTAAAGGGTTTTATTTAACTAATGAGGCATTTAGAAGGGTTCTGGGAAGTATTTTAGGTGTTTTTAACCCTTTATTCAATTGTTGTTTTTTTTCCAAAAGCCTCTGATGGTCTAAAAGTAAGACTATAGTATGAGTGAAAATACCCAATTTGGACTGGTTCTGGAATATGGTTTTAAAGGGTTTTATTTAACTAATGAGGCATTTAGAAGGGTTCTGGGAAGTATTTTAGGTGTTTTTAACCCTTTATTCAGATTTTTTTATGAACGGCCTCTGATGGTCTAAAAGTAAGACTATAGTATGAGTGAAAATACCCAATTTGGACTGGTTCTGGAATATGGTTTTAAAGGGTTTTATTTAACTAATGAGGTATTTAGAAGGGTTCTAGGAAGTATTTTAGGTGTTTTTAACCCTTTATTCAATTGTTGTTTTTTTTCCAACAGCCTGTGATGGTCTAAAAGTAAGACTATAGTATGAGTGAAAATACCCAATTTGGACTGGTTCTGGAATATGGTTTTAAAGGGTTTTATTTAACTAATGAGGCATTTAGAAGGGTTCTGGGAAGTATTTTAGGTGTTTTTAACCCTTTATTCAGTTGTTGTTTTTTTTATAACAGCCTCTGATGGTCTAAAAGTAAGACTATAGTATGACTGAAAATACCCAATTTGGACTGGTTCTGGAATATGGTTTTAAAGGGTTTTATTTAACTAATGAGGTATTTAGAAGGGTTCTATGAAGCATTTTAGGTGTTTTTAACCCTTTCTTCAGGTTTTTTGCAACGGCCTCTGATGGTCTAAAAGTAAGACTATAGTATGAGTGAAAATACCCAATTTGGACTGGTTCTGGACTATGGTTTTAAAGGGTTTTATTTAACTAATCAGGTATTTAGAAGGGTTCTATGAAGCATTTTAGGTGTTTTTAACCCTTTATTCAGATTTTTTTATGAACGGCCTCTAATGGTCTAAAAGTAAGACTATAGTATGAGTGAAAATACCCAATTTGGGCTGGTTCTGGACTATGGTTTTAAAGAGTTTTATTTAACTAATCAGGTATTTAGAAGGGTTCTATTAAGCATTTTAGGTGTTTTTAACCCTTTATTCAGATTTTTTTATGAACGGCCTCTGATGGTCTAAAAGTAAGACTATAGTATGAGTGAAAATACCCAATTTGGACTGGTTCTGGACTGTGGTTTTAAAGGGTTTTATTTAACTAATGAGGCATTTGGAAGGGTTCTAGGAGGCATTTTAGGTGTTTTTAACCCTTTATTCAGGTTTTTTCCAACGGCCTCTGATGGTCTAAAAGTAAGACTATAGTATGAGTGAAAATACCCAATTTGGACTGGTTCTGGAATATGGTTTTAAAGGGTTTTATTTAACTAATCAGGTATTTAGAAGGGTTCTATGAAGCATTTTAGGTGTTTTTAACCCTTTATTCAGATTTTTTTATGAACGGCCTCTGATGGTCTAAAAGTAAGACTATAGTATGAGTGAAAATACCCAATTTGGACTGGTTCTGGAATATGGTTTTAAAGGGTTTTATTTAACTAATGAGGTATTTAGAAGGGTTCTAGGAAGTATTTTAGGTGTTTTTAACCCTTTATTCAGTTGTTGTTTTTTTTATAACAGCCTCTGATGGTCTAAAAGTAAGACTATAGTATGAGTGAAAATACCCAATTTGGACTGGTTCTGGAATATGGTTTTAAAGGGTTTTATTTAACTAATGAGGCATTTGGAAGGGTTCTAGGAGGCATTTTAGGTGTTTTTAACCCTTTATTCAGATTTTTTTATGAACGGCCTCTGATGGTCTAAAAGTAAGACTATAGTATGAGTGAAAATACCCAATTTGGACTGGTTCTGGACTATGGTTTTAAAGAGTTTTATTTAACTAATGAGCTATTTAGAAGGGTTCTAGGAAGTACTTTAGGTGTTTTTAACCCTTTATTCAGATTTTTTTATGAACGGCCTCTGATGGTCTAAAAGTAAGACTATAGTATGAGTGAAAATACCCAATTTGGACTGGTTCTGGAATATGGTTTTAAAGGGTTTTATTTAACTAATGAGGTATTTAGAAGGGTTCTAGGAAGTATTTTAGGTGTTTTTAACCCTTTATTCAGTTGTTGTTTTTTTTATAACAGCCTCTGATGGTCTAAAAGTAAGACTATAGTATGACTGAAATACCCAATTTGGACTGGTTCTGGAATATGGTTTTAAAGGGTTTTATTTAACTAATGAGGTATTTAGAAGGGTTCTATGAAGCATTTTAGGTGTTTTTAACCCTTTCTTCAGGTATTTTCCAACGACCTCTGATGGTCTAAACGTAAGACTATAGTATGAGTGAAAATACCCAATTTGGACTGGTTCTGGAATATGGTTTTAAAGGGTTTTATTTAACTAATGAGGCATTTGGAAGGGTTCTAGGAGGCATTTTAGGTGTTTTTAACCCTTTATTCAGATTTTTTTATGAACGGCCTCTGATGGTCTAAAAGTAAGACTATAGTATGAGTGAAAATACCCAATTTGGACTGGTTCTGGACTATGGTTTTAAAGAGTTTTATTTAACTAATGAGCTATTTAGAAGGGTTCTAGGAAGTACTTTAGGTGTTTTTAACCCTTTATTCAGATTTTTTTATGAACGGCCTCTGATGGTCTAAAGTAAGACTATAGTATGAGTGAAAATACCCAATTTGGACTGGTTCTGGACTATGGTTTTAAAGGGTTTTATTTAACTAATGAGGTATTTAGACGGGTTCTGGGAAGTATTTTAGGTGTTTTTAACCCTTTCTTCAGGTTTTTTCCAATGGCCTCTGATGGTCTAAAAGTTAGACTATAGTATGACTGAAAATACCCAATTTGGACTGGTTCTGGAATATGGTTTTAAAGGGTTTTATTTAACTAATCAGGTATTTAGAAGGGTTCTATGAAGCATTTTAGGTGTTTTTAACCCTTTATTCAGATTTTTTTATGAACGGCCTCTGATGGTCTAAAAGTAAGACTATAGTATGAGTGAAAATACCCAATTTGGACTGGTTCTGGAATATGGTTTTAAAAGGTTTTATTTAACTAATGAGGTATTTAGAAGGGTTCTATGAAGCATTTTAGGTGTTTTTAACCCTTTATTCAGATTTTTTTATGAACGGCCTCTGATGGTCTAAAAGTAAGACTATAGTATGAGTGAAAATACCCAATTTGGACTGGTTCTGGAATATGGTTTTAAAGGGTTTTATTTAACTAATCAGGTATTTAGAAGGGTTCTGGGAAGTATTTTAGGTGTTTTTAAGCTTTATTCAGGTTTTTTTATGAACGGCCTCTGATGGTCTAAAAGTAAGACTATAGTATGAGTGAAAATACCCAATTTGGACTGGTTCTGGAATATGGTTTTAAAGGGTTTTATTTAACTAATCAGGTATTTAGAAGGGTTCTGGGAAGTATTTTAGGTGTTTTTAAGCTTTATTCAGGTTTTTTTTATGAACGGCCTCTGATGGTCTAAAAGTAAGACTATAGTATGAGTGAAAATACCCAATTTGGGCTGGTTCTGGACTATGGTTTTAAAGGGTTTTATTTAACTAATCAGGTATTTAGAAGGGTTCTATGAAGCATTTTAGGTGTTTTTAACCCTTTATTCAGATTTTTTTATGAACGGCCTCTGATGGTCTAAAAGTAAGACTATAGTATGAGTGAAAATACCCAATTTGGACTGGTTCTGGACTGTGGTTTTAAAGGGTTTTATTTAACTAATGAGGCATTTGGAAGGGTTCTAGGAGGCATTTTAGGTGTTTTTAACCCTTTATTCAGGTTTTTTCCAACGGCCTCTGATGGTCTAAAAGTAAGACTATAGTATGAGTGAAAATACCCAAATTGGACTGGTTCTGGACTATGGTTTTAAAGGGTTTTATTTAACTAATCAGGTATTTAGAAGGGTTCTATGAAGCATTTTAGGTGTTTTTAACCCTTTATTCAGATTTTTTTATGAACGGCCTCTGATGGTCTAAAAGTAAGACTATAGTATGAGTGAAAATACCCAATTTGGACTGGTTCTGGAATATGGTTTTAAAGGGTTTTATTTAACTAATGAGGTATTTAGAAGGGTTCTAGGAAGTATTTTAGGTGTTTTTAACCCTTTATTCAGTTGTTGTTTTTTTTATAACGGCCTCTGATGGTCTAAAAGTAAGACTATAGTATGACTGAAAATACCCAATTTGGACTGGTTCTGGACTATGGTTTTAAAGGGTTTTATTTAACTAATGAGGTATTTAGAAGGGTTCTATGAAGCATTTTAGGTGTTTTTAACCCTTTCTTCAGGTTTTTTGCAACGGCCTCTGATGGTCTAAAAGTAAGACTATAGTATGAGTGAAAATACCCAATTTGGACTGGTTCTGGACTGTGGTTTTAAAGGGTTTTATTTAACTAATGAGGCATTTGGAAGGGTTCTAGGAGGCATTTTAGGTGTTTTTAACCCTTTATTCAGATTTTTTTATGAACGGCCTCTGATGGTCTAAAAGTAAGACTATAGTATGACTGAAAATACCCAATTTGGACTGGTTCTGGACTATGGTTTTAAAGAGTTTTATTTAACTAATCAGGTATTTAGAAGGGTTCTGGGAAGTATTTTAGGTGTTTTTAAGCTTTATTCAGGTTTTTTTATGAACGGCCTCTGATGGTCTAAAAGTAAGACTATAGTATGAGTGAAAATACCCAATTTGGACTGGTTCTGGACTATGGTTTTAAAGGGTTTTATTTAACTAATCAGGTATTTAGAAGGGTTCTATGAAGCATTTTAGGTGTTTTTAACCCTTTATTCAGATTTTTTATAACAGCCTCTGATGGTCTAAAAGTAAGACTATAGTATGAGTGAAAATACCCAATTTGGACTGGTTCTGGACTATGGTTTTAAAGGGTTTTATTTAACTAATGAGGTATTTAGAAGGGTTCTATGAAGTATTTTAGGTGTTTTTAACCCCTTCTTCAGGTATTTTCCAACGGCCTCTGATGGTCTAAAAGTCAGACTATAGTATGAGTGAAAATACCCAATTTGGACTGGTTCTGGACTATGGTTTTAAAGGGTTTTATTTAACTAATGAGGCATTTGGAAGGGTTCTAGGAGGCATTTTAGGTGTTTTTAACCCTTTATTCAGGTTTTTTCCAACGGCCTCTGATGGTCTAAAAGTAAGACTATAGTATGAGTGAAAATACCCAATTTGGACTGGTTCTGGAATATGGTTTTAAAGGGTTATATTTAACTAATCAGGTATTTAGAAGGGTTCTATGAAGCATTTTAGGTGTTTTTAACCCTTTATTCAGATTTTTTTATGAACGGCCTCTGATGGTCTAAACGTAAGACTATAGTATGAGTGAAAATACCCAATTTGGACTGGTTCTGGAATATGGTTTTAAAGGGTTTTATTTAACTAATGAGGTATTTAGAAGGGTTCTAGGAAGTATTTTAGGTGTTTTTAACCCTTTATTCAGTTGTTGTTTTTTTTATAACAGCCTCTGATGGTCTAAAAGTAAGACTATAGTATGACTGAAAATACCCAATTTGGACTGGTTCTGGAATATGGTTTTAAAGGGTTTTATTTAACTAATGAGGTATTTAGAAGGGTTCTATGAAGCATTTTAGGTGTTTTTAACCCTTTCTTCAGGTTTTTTGCAACGGCCTCTGATGGTCTAAAAGTAAGACTATAGTATGAGTGAAAATACCCAATTTGGACTGGTTCTGGACTGTGGTTTTAAAGGGTTTTATTTAACTAATGAGGCATTTGGAAGGGTTCTAGGAGGCATTTTAGGTGTTTTTAACCCTTTATTCAGATTTTTTTATGAACGGCCTCTGATGGTCTAAAAGTAAGACTATAGTATGACTGAAAATACCCAATTTGGACTGGTTCTGGAATATGGTTTTAAAGAGTTTTATTTAACTAATCAGGTATTTAGAAGGGTTCTGGGAAGTATTTTAGGTGTTTTTAACCCTTTCTTCAGGTATTTTCCAACGACCTCTGATGGTCTAAAAGTAAGACTATAGTATGAGTGAAAATACCCAATTTGGACTGGTTCTGGAATATGGTTTTAAAGGGTTTTATTTAACTAATGAGGCATTTGGAAGGGTTCTAGGAGGCATTTTAGGTGTTTTTAACCCTTTATTCAGGTTTTTTCCAACGGCCTCTGATGGTCTAAAAGTCAGACTATAGTATGAGTGAAAATACCCAATTTGGACTGGTTCTGGACTATGGTTTTAAAGGGTTTTATTTAACTAATGAGCTATTTAGAAGGGTTCTAGGAAGTACTTTAGGTGTTTTTAACCCTTTCTTCAGGTTTTTTTCCAATGGCCTCTGATGGTCTAAAAGTAAGACTATAGTATGAGTGAAAATACCCAATTTGGACTGGTTCTGGAATATGGTTTTAAAGGGTTATATTTAACTAATCAGGTATTTAGAAGGGTTCTGGGAAGTATTTTAGGTGTTTTTAAGCTTTATTCAGGTTTTTTTATGAACGGCCTCTGATGGTCTAAAAGTAAGACTATAGTATGAGTGAAAATACCCAATTTGGACTGGTTCTGGAATATGGTTTTAAAGGGTTATATTTAACTAATCAGGTATTTAGAAGGGTTCTGGGAAGTATTTTAGGTGTTTTTAAGCTTTATTCAGGTTTTTTTATGAACGGCCTCTGATGGTCTAAAAGTAAGACTATAGTATGAGTGAAAATACCCAATTTGGACTGGTTCTGGAATATGGTTTTAAAGGGTTATATTTAACTAATCAGGTATTTAGAAGGGTTCTGGGAAGTATTTTAGGTGTTTTTAAGCTTTATTCAGGTTTTTTTATGAACGGCCTCTGATGGTCTAAAAGTAAGACTATAGTATGAGTGAAAATACCCACTTTGGACTGGTTCTGGAATATGGTTTTAAAGGGTTTTATTTAACTAATCAGGTATTTAGAAGGGTTCTATGAAGCATTTTAGGTGTTTTTAACCCTTTATTCAGATTTTTTTATGAACGGCCTCTAATGGTCTAAAAGTAAGACTATAGTATGAGTGAAAATACCCAATTTGGACTGGTTCTGGAATATGGTTTTAAAGGGTTTTATTTAACTAATCAGGTATTTAGAAGGGTTCTATGAAGCATTTTAGGTGTTTTTAACCCTTTATTCAGATTTTTTATAACAGCCTCTGATGGTCTAAAAGTAAGACTATAGTATGAGTGAAAATACCCAATTTGGACTGGTTCTGGAATATGATTTTAAAGGGTTTTATTTAACTAATGAGGTATTTAGAAGGGTTCTATGAAGTATTTTAGGTGTTTTTAACCCCTTCTTCAGGTATTTTCCAACTGCCTCTGATGGTCTAAAAGTCAGACTATAGTATGAGTGAAAATACCCAATTTGGACTGGTTCTGGACTATGGTTTTAAAGGGTTTTATTTAACTAATGAGGCATTTGGAAGGGTTCTAGGAGGCATTTTAGGTGTTTTTAACCCTTTATTCAGGTTTTTTCCAACGGCCTCTGATGGTCTAAAAGTAAGACTATAGTATGAGTGAAAATACCCAATTTGGACTGGTTCTGGAATATGGTTTTAAAGGGTTATATTTAACTAATCAGGTATTTAGAAGGGTTCTGGGAAGTATTTTAGGTGTTTTTAAGCTTTATTCAGGTTTTTTTATGAACGGCCTCTGATGGTCTAAAAGTAAGACTATAGTATGAGTGAAAATACCCAATTTGGACTGGTTCTGGAATATGATTTTAAAGGGTTTTATTTAACTAATGAAGTATTTAGAAGGGTTCTATGAAGCATTTTAGGTGTTTTTAACCCTTTATTCAGATTTTTTATAACAGCCTCTCATGGTCTAAAAGTAAGACTATAGTATGAGTGAAAATACCCAATTTGGACTGGTTCTGGACTATGGTTTTAAAGGGTTTTATTTAACTAATGAGGTATTTAGAAGGGTTCTATGAAGTATTTTAGGTGTTTTTAACCCTTTCTTCAGGTATTTTCCAACGGCCTCTGATGGTCTAAAAGTAAGACTATAGTATGAGTGAAAATACCCAATTTGGACTGGTTCTGGACTATGGTTTTAAAGGGTTTTATTTAACTAATGAGGCATTTGGAAGGGTTCTAGGAGGCATTTTAGGTGTTTTTAACCCTTTATTCAGGTTTTTTTCCAACGGCCTCTGATGGTCTAAAAGTAAGACTATAGTATGAGTGAAAATACCCAATTTGGACTGGTTCTGGAATATGATTTTAAATGGTTTTATTTAACTAATCAGGTATTTAGAAGGGTTCTATGAAGTATTTTAGGTTTTTTTTAACCCTTTATTTAGGTTTTTTTATGAACGGCCTCTGATGGTCTAAAAGTAAGACTATAGTATGAGTGAAAATACCCAATTTGGACTGGTTCTGGACTATGGTTTTAAAGGGTTTTATTTAACTAATCAGGTATTTAGAAGGGTTCTATGAAGCATTTTAGGTGTTTTTAACCCTTTATTCAGATTTTTTATAACAGCCTCTGATGGTCTAAAAGTAAGACTATAGTATGAGTGAAAATACCCAATTTGGACTGGTTCTGGACTATGGTTTTAAAGGGTTTTATTTAACTAATGAGGCATTTAGAAGGGTTCTATGAAGCATTTTAGGTGTTTTTAACCCCTTCTTCAGGTATTTTCCAACGGCCTCTGATGGTCTAAAAGTCAGACTATAGTATGAGTGAAAATACCCAATTTGGACTGGTTCTGGAATATGGTTTTAAAGGGTTATATTTAACTAATCAGGTATTTAGAAGGGTTCTGGGAAGTATTTTAGGTGTTTTTAAGCTTTATTCAGGTTTTTTTTATGAACGGCCTCTGATGGTCTAAAAGTAAGACTATAGTATGAGTGAAAATACCCAATTTGGACTGGTTCTGGAATATGGTTTTAAAGGGTTATATTTAACTAATCAGGTATTTAGAAGGGTTCTGGGAAGTATTTTAGGTGTTTTTAAGCTTTATTCAGGTTTTTTATGAACGGCCTCTGATGGTCTAAAAGTAAGACTATAGTATGAGTGAAAATACCCAATTTGGACTGGTTCTGGACTATGGTTTTAAAGGGTTTTATTTAACTAATCAGGTATTTAGAAGGGTTCTATGAAGCATTTTAGGTGTTTTTAACCCTTTATTCAGATTTTTTATAACAGCCTCTGATGGTCTAAAAGTAAGACTATAGTATGAGTGAAAATACCCAATTTGGACTGGTTCTGGACTATGGTTTTAAAGGGTTTTATTTAACTAATGAGGTATTTAGAAGGGTTCTATGAAGTATTTTAGGTGTTTTTAACCCTTTCTTCAGGTATTTTCCAACGGCCTCTGATGGTCTAAAAGTCAGACTATAGTATGAGTGAAAATACCCAATTTGGACTGGTTCTGGACTATGGTTTTAAAGGGTTTTATTTAACTAATGAGGCATTTGGAAGGGTTCTAGGAGGCATTTTAGGTGTTTTTAACCCTTTATTCAGGTTTTTTCCAACGGCCTCTGATGGTCTAAAAGTAAGACTATAGTATGAGTGAAAATACCCAATTTGGACTGGTTCTGGAATATGATTTTAAAGGGTTTTATTTAACTAATCAGGTATTTAGAAGGGTTCTATGAAGTATTTTAGGTTTTTTTTAACCCTTTATTTAGGTTTTTTTTATGAACGGCCTCTGATGGTCTAAAAGTAAGACTATAGTATGAGTGAAAATACCCAATTTGGACTGGTTCTGGACTATGGTTTTAAAGAGTTTTATTTAACTAATGAGCTATTTAGAAGGGTTCTAGGAAGTACTTTAGGTGTTTTTAACCCTTTCTTCAGGTTTTTTCCAATGGCCTCTGATGGTCTAAAAGTTAGACTATAGTATGACTGAAAATACCCAATTTGGACTGGTTCTGGAATATGGTTTTAAAGGGTTTTATTTAACTAATGAGGTATTTAGAAGGGTTCTATGAAGCATTTCAGGTGTATTTAACCCTTTATTCAGATTTTTTTATAACAGCCTCTGATGGTCTAAAAGTAAGACTATAGTATGAGTGAAAATACCCAATTTGGACTGGTTCTGGACTATGGTTTTAAAGGGTTTTATTTAACTAATGAGGTATTTAGACGGGTTCTGGGAAGTATTTTAGGTGTTTTTAACCCTTTCTTCAGGTTTTTTCCAATGGCCTCTGATGGTCTAAAAGTTAGACTATAGTATGACTGAAAATACCCAATTTGGACTGGTTCTGGAATATGGTTTTAAAGGGTTTTATTTAACTAATCAGGTATTTAGAAGGGTTCTATGAAGCAATTTAGGTGTTTTTAACCCTTTATTCAGATTTTTTTATGAACGGCCTCTGATGGTCTAAAAGTAAGACTATAGTATGAGTGAAAATACCCAATTTGGACTGGTTCTGGAATATGGTTTTAAAGGGTTTTATTTAACTAATGAGGTATTTAGAAGGGTTCTGGGAAGTATTTTAGGTGTTTTTAACCCTTTATTCAGATTTTTTTATAACAGCCTCTGATGGTCTAAAAGTAAGACTATAGTATGAGTGAAAATACCCAATTTGGACTGGTTCTGGACTATGGTTTTAAAGGGTTTTATTTAACTAATGAGGTATTTAGAAGGGTTCTGGGAAGTATTTTAGGTGTTTTTAACCCTTTATTCAGATTTTTTTATAACAGCCTCTGATGGTCTAAAAGTAAGACTATAGTATGAGTGAAAATATCCAATTTGGACTGGTTCTGGAATATGGTTTTAAAGGGTTTTATTTAACTAATCAGGTATTTAGAAGGGTTCTATGAAGCATTTTAGGTGTTTTTAACCCTTTATTCAGATTTTTTTATGAACGGCCTCTGATGGTCTAAAAGTAAGACTATAGTATGAGTGAAAATACCCACTTTGGACTGGTTCTGGACTATGGTTTTAAAGGGTTTTATTTAACTAATCAGGTATTTAGAAGGGTTCTATGAAGCATTTTAGGTGTTTTTAACCCTTTATTCAGATTTTTTATGAACGGCCTCTGATGGTCTAAAAGTAAGACTATAGTATGAGTGAAAATACCCAATTTGGACTGGTTCTGGAATATGGTTTTAAAGGGTTTTATTTAACTAATCAGGTATTTAGAAGGGTTCTGGGAAGTATTTTAGGTGTTTTTAAGCTTTATTCAGGTTTTTTTATGAACGGCCTCTGATGGTCTAAAAGTAAGACTATAGTATGAGTGAAAATACCCAATTTGGACTGGTTCTGGAATATGGTTTTAAAGGGTTATATTTAACTAATCAGGTATTTAGAAGGGTTCTGGGAAGTATTTTAGGTGTTTTTAAGCTTTATTCAGGTTTTTTTATGAACGGCCTCTGATGGTCTAAAAGTAAGACTACAGTATGAGTGAAAATACCCACTTTGGACTGGTTCTGGAATATGGTTTTAAAGGGTTTTATTTAACTAATCAGGTATTTAGAAGGGTTCTATGAAGCATTTTAGGTGTTTTTAACCCTTTATTCAGATTTTTTATGAACGGCCTCTAATGGTCTAAAAGTAAGACTATAGTATGAGTGAAAATACCCAATTTGGACTGGTTCTGGAATATGGTTTTAAAGGGTTTTATTTAACTAATCAGGTATTTAGAAGGGTTCTATGAAGCATTTTAGGTGTTTTTAACCCTTTATTCAGATTTTTTATAACAGCCTCTGATGGTCTAAAAGTAAGACTATAGTATGAGTGAAAATACCCAATTTGGACTGGTTCTGGACTATGGTTTTAAAGGGTTTTATTTAACTAATGAGGTATTTAGAAGGGTTCTATGAAGTATTTTAGGTGTTTTTAACCCCTTCTTCAGGTATTTTCCAACTGCCTCTGATGGTCTAAAAGTCAGACTATAGTATGAGTGAAAATACCCAATTTGGACTGGTTCTGGACTATGGTTTTAAAGGGTTTTATTTAACTAATGAGGCATTTGGAAGGGTTCTAGGAGGCATTTTAGGTGTTTTTTACCCTTTATTCAGGTTTTTTCCAACGGCTTCTGATGGTCTAAAAGTAAGACTATAGTATGAGTGAAAATACCCAATTTGGACTGGTTCTGGAATATGGTTTTAAAGGGTTATATTTAACTAATCAGGTATTTAGAAGGGTTCTGGGAAGTATTTTAGGTGTTTTTAAGCTTTATTCAGGTTTTTTTATGAACGGCCTCTGATGGTCTAAAAGTAAGACTATAGTATGAGTGAAAATACCCAATTTGGACTGGTTCTGGAATATGATTTTAAAGGGTTTTATTTAACTAATGAGGTATTTAGAAGGGTTCTATGAAGCATTTTAGGTGTTTTTAACCCTTTATTCAGATTTTTTATAACAGCCTCTCATGGTCTAAAAGTAAGACTATAGTATGAGTGAAAATACCCAATTTGGACTGGTTCTGGACTATGGTTTTAAAGGGTTTTATTTAACTAATGAGGTATTTAGAAGGGTTCTATGAAGTATTTTAGGTGTTTTTAACCCTTTCTTCAGGTATTTTCCAACGGCCTCTGATGGTCTAAAAGTAAGACTATAGTATGAGTGAAAATACCCAATTTGGACTGGTTCTGGACTATGGTTTTAAAGGGTTTTATTTAACTAATGAGGCATTTGGAAGGGTTCTAGGAGGCATTTTAGGTGTTTTTAACCCTTTATTCAGGTTTTTTCCAACGGCCTCTGATGGTCTAAAAGTAAGACTATAGTATGAGTGAAAATACCCAATTTGGACTGGTTCTGGAATATGATTTTAAAGGGTTTTATTTAACTAATCAGGTATTTAGAAGGGTTCTATGAAGTATTTTAGGTTTTTTTTAACCCTTTATTTAGGTTTTTTTATGAACGGCCTCTGATGGTCTAAAAGTAAGACTATAGTATGAGTGAAAATACCCAATTTGGACTGGTTCTGGACTATGGTTTTAAAGAGTTTTATTTAACTAATGAGCTATTTAGAAGGGTTCTAGGAAGTACTTTAGGTGTTTTTAACCCTTTCTTCAGGTTTTTTCCAATGGCCTCTGATGGTCTAAAAGTTAGACTATAGTATGACTGAAAATACCCAATTTGGACTGGTTCTGGAATATGGTTTTAAAGGGTTTTATTTAACTAATCAGGTATTTAGAAGGGTTCTATGAAGCATTTCAGGTGTATTTAACCCTTTATTCAGATTTTTTTATAACAGCCTCTGATGGTCTAAAAGTAAGACTATAGTATGAGTGAAAATACCCAATTTGGACTGGTTCTGGACTATGGTTTTAAAGGGTTTTATTTAACTAATGAGGTATTTAGACGGGTTCTGGGAAGTATTTTAGGTGTTTTTAACCCTTTCTTCAGGTTTTTTCCAATGGCCTCTGATGGTCTAAAAGTAAGACTATAGTATGAGTGAAAATACCCACTTTGGACTGGTTCTGGACTATGGTTTTAAAGGGTTTTATTTAACTAATCAGGTATTTAGAAGGGTTCTATGAAGCATTTTAGGTGTTTTTAACCCTTTATTCAGATTTTTTTATGAACGGCCTCTAATGGTCTAAAAGTAAGACTATAGTATTAGTGAAAATACCCAATTTGGACTGGTTCTGGAATATGGTTTTAAAGAGTTTTATTTAACTAATCAGGTATTTAGAAGGGTTCTGGGAAGTATTTTAGGTGTTTTTAAGCTTTATTCAGGTTTTTTTATGAACGGCCTCTGATGGTCTAAAAGTAAGACAATAGTATGAGTGAAAATACCCAATTTGGACTGGTTCTGGAATATGGTTTTAAAGGGTTATATTTAACTAATCAGGTATTTAGAAGGGTTCTGGGAAGTATTTTAGGTGTTTTTAAGCTTTATTCAGGTTTTTTTATGAACGGCCTCTGATGGTCTAAAAGTAAGACTATAGTATGAGTGAAAATACCCAATTTGGACTGGTTCTGGACTATGGTTTTAAAGGGTTTTATTTAACTAATCAGGTATTTAGAAGGGTTCTATGAAGCATTTTAGGTGTTTTTAACCCTTTATTCAGATTTTTTTATGAACGGCCTCTAATGGTCTAAAAGTAAGACTATAGTATGAGTGAAAATACCCAATTTGGACTGGTTCTGGAATATGGTTTTAAAGGGTTTTATTTAACTAATCAGGTATTTAGAAGGGTTCTATGAAGCATTTTAGGTGTTTTTAACCCTTTATTCAGATTTTTTTATGAACGGCCTCTGATGGTCTAAAAGTCAGACTATAGTATGAGTGAAAATACCCAATTTGGACTGGTTCTGGACTGTGGTTTTAAAGGGTTTTATTTAACTAATGAGGCATTTGGAAGGGTTCTAGGAGGCATTTTAGGTGTTTTTAACCCTTTATTCAGGTTTTTTCCAACGGCCTCTGATGGTCTAAAAGTAAGACTATAGTATGAGTGAAAATACCCAATTTGGACTGGTTCTGGAATATGGTTTTAAAGGGTTTTATTTAACTAATCAGGTATTTAGAAGGGTTCTATGAAGCATTTTAGGTGTTTTTAACCCTTTATTTAGGTTTTTTTATGAACGGCCTCTGATGGTCTAAAAGTAAGACTATAGTATGAGTGAAAATACCCAATTTGGACTGGTTCTGGAATATGGTTTTAAAGGGTTTTATTTAACTAATGAGGTATTTAGAGGGGTTCTATGAAGCATTTTAGGTGTTTTTAACCCTTTCTTCAGGTTTTTTGCAACGGCCTCTGATGGTCTAAATGTAAGACTATAGTATGAGTGAAAATACCCAATTTGGACTGGTTCTGGAATATGGTTTTAAAGGGTTTTATTTAACTAATGAGGTATTTAGAAGGGTTCTATGAAGCATTTTAGGTGTTTTTAACCCTTTCTTCAGGTATTTTCCAACGACCTCTGATGGTCTAAACGTAAGACTATAGTATGAGTGAAAATACCCAATTTGGACTGGTTCTGGAATATGGTTTTAAAGGGTTTTATTTAACTAATGAGGCATTTGGAAGGGTTCTAGGAGGCATTTTAGGTGTTTTTAACCCTTTATTCAGATTTTTTTATGAACGGCCTCTGATGGTCTAAACGTAAGACTATAGTATGAGTGAAAATACCCAATTTGGACTGGTTCTGGACTATGGTTTTAAAGGGTTTTATTTAACTAATCAGGTATTTAGAAGGGTTCTATGAAGCATTTTAGGTGTTTTTAACCCTTTATTCAGATTTTTTTATGAACGGCCTCTGATGGTCTAAAAGTAAGACTATAGTATGAGTGAAAATACCCAATTTGGACTGGTTCTGGAATATGGTTTTAAAGGGTTTTATTTAACTAATGAGGTATTTAGAAGGGTTCTGGGAAGTATTTTAGGTGTTTTTAACCCTTTATTCAGATTTTTTTATGAACGGCCTCTGATGGTCTAAAAGTAAGACTATAGTATGAGTGAAAATACCCAATTTGGAGTGGTTCTGGACTATGGTTTTAAAGGGTTTTATTTAACTAATGAGGCATTTAGAAGGGTTCTATGAAGTATTTTAGGTGTTCTTAACCCTTTCTTCAGGTTTTTTCCAACGGCCTCTGATGGTCTAAAAGTAAGACTATAGTATGAGTGAAAATACCCACTTTGGACTGGTTCTGGACTATGGTTTTAAAGGGTTTTATTTAACTAATGAGGTATTTAGAAGGGTTCTAGGAAGTACTTTAGGTTTTTTTAACCCTTTATTTAGGTTTTTTTATGAACGGCCTCTGATGGTCTAAAAGTAAGACTATAGTATGAGTGAAAATACCCAATTTGGACTGGTTCTGGACTATGGTTTTAAAGGGTTTTATTTAACTAATCAGGTATTTAGAAGGGTTCTGGGAAGTATTTTAGGTGTTTTTAAGCTTTATTCAGGTTTTTTTATGAACGGCCTCTGATGGTCTAAAAGTAAGACTATAGTATGAGTGAAAATACCCAATTTGGACTGGTTCTGGAATATGGTTTTAAAGGGTTTTATTTAACTAATCAGGTATTTAGAAGGGTTCTATGAAGCATTTTAGGTGTATTTAACCCTTTATTCAGATTTTTTTATAACAGCCTCTGATGGTCTAAAAGTAAGACTATAGTATGAGTGAAAATACCCAATTTGGACTGGTTCTGGACTATGGTTTTAAAGGGTTTTATTTAACTAATGAGGCATTTGGAAGGGTTCTAGGAGGTATTTTAGGTGTTTTTAACCCTTTATTCAGGTATTTTCCAACGACCTCTGATGGTCTAAAAGTAAGACTATAGTATGAGTGAAAATACCCAATTTGGACTGGTTCTGGAATATGGTTTTAAAGGGTTTTATTTAACTAATCAGGTATTTAGAAGGGTTCTATGAAGTATTTTAGGTGTTTTTAACCCTTTTTTCAGGTATTTTCCAACGACCTCTGATGGTCTAAAAGTAAGACTATAGTATGAGTGAAAATACCCAATTTGGACTGGTTCTGGACTATGGTTTTATTTAACCAACGAAGTATTTAGAAGGGTTCTATGAAACATTTTAGGTGTTTTTTACCCTTTATTCAGGTCTTTTCCAATGGCCTCTGATGGTCTAAAAGTAAGACTATCGTGTCAGCTTTTAAAAGGTTTTTAGTTCATTTCTCATACAGTAGTAAGTCCTCATAGATTTGTTTTGTTTTTTGTTTTTAGTTACTCCAATGGTGTTAAGTTTTTGAGTGTTAGGTTCTACTATGTCCTCTGATAATTTTAATTCCACACTGGTTCTAGAATAAGTTCCTAAATGGTTGGAGAACTCATTGTTATCTCATCAAACACCTAAAATGAGAGCAGAAAAGGCAAGAAACAGTGTTGACCTTGTCCAAAACACACCTATATTTTCCAATACAGAGACAGTGGAACATGTTCAGAACATTCTGGATGAAACCCTTTGTGGGCTTGGACTCATCACCTGAACATGTCAGTATTCCTAAACACTCCCCAGGTTCTCTTATCTTTGTTATTCATCAGTATAATGGGATTTGGAAGTGGGTCATTTGTTGTCATATTTTTAGAAGTAATGGTTAAGACGAACCCTTACCCAACCCTAACCCAACCCTAACCCTAACCGTCACACCGTCACTCTTAGAAGTCTGACATTTGTTGGTGTTTAAAGGGTTAAAGTCCACCCCTAAACACACTGTTGACATGAACACAGACTGTTGTTGTTTGGGTTTATCTGTGTTTATTATGAAGACAAATACAAACCACACCCAGGGTTTAACTTTGTATGTGTGTAATATTTAATATTTGTGTCAAACTAAACTGAAAACACGAGTAAACGTCCACAAACAGAAGCTGAGAACAGGATGGTCACATGGTACAATCTTCAGCCAATAAAAGATCTCGAACGCATCACAGATGTGTTTGGGTTCCCACCAAGTGAACGCATCAGAATAAAAATGAAGTGAGGACACTATAAGAGGAGGAGGAGGAAGAGGGGGAGGGGGAGGAAGAGGAAGAGAAACAGGAGGAAGAGGAAGAAGAGGAGGAGGAAGAGAAAGAGGAGGAGGAGGGGGAAGGAGAGGAGGAGAAAGAGAAAGAGGAGGAGGAGGAAGAGGAGGAGGAGAAAGAGAAAGAGGAGGAGGAGGAGGAGGAAGAGGAGGAAAAAGAGAAGGAGGAGGAAGAGGAGGAAAATAGGAGATACAGTAAGAAAATACAGGAGCAAAAAGTAATGCACAACAGGATGAACCACAGCATTATGGGAAACACACACACACGCACAACGGTCTGTGGTGTGTGTGTTTGTTGTGTGTTTTTGTGCTCTTTTCAGTCTTTACAGACTCCATTTGTGACGTCAGTGCAGGTTGTGTTAATTACTGTTGTGTTCGTTACTGTTGTGTAAATTACTGTTGTGTTAATTACTGTTGTGTTCACTTGTGCCTCTCAGTGTCTGGTATAAAAGCAGCTGAAAGTCTGAGGGTTGAAGGTTTTCAGGGTTTTTCTACAGGACGACGCCTGCTCAGGTACGAACACACACCTTCACTGATGCACGCAGAGCTAACCCTAACCCTGACCCTAACCCTAACCCTGACCCTAGCCCTGTTCCTAACCCTAACCCTGACCCTAGCCCTGTTCCTAACTCTAACCCTGACCCTAGCCCTGTTCCTAACCCTAACCCTGTTCCTAACCCTGTTCCTAACCCTAGCCCTGTTCCTAACCCTAACCCTGACCCTAGCCCTGTTCCTAACCCTAACCCTGACCCTAGCCCTGTTCCTAACCCTAACCCTGTTCCTAACCCTAACCCTGACCCTAGCCCTGTTCCTAACCCTAACCCTGACCCTAGCCCTGTTCCTAACCCTAACCCTGACCCTAGCCCTGTTCCTAACTCTAACCCTGACCCTAGCCCTGTTCCTAACCCTAACCCTGTTCCTAACCCTAGCCCTTTTCCTAACCCTAACCCTGACCCTAGCCCTGTTCCTAACCCTGTTCCTAACCCTAACCCTGTTCCTGTTCCTCACCGTAACCCTCTAACCCCAGACCCCTCACCCCTGCCCTACAGGGCCACAGTGTGTTCATCTGGACCTTTATTATGTGAATGATGCTGATTAGTGTCAGTTCAGGTTTGCTCCATATTTTTGGATTCTTTCTTCCTTTTCTGGATTCTAGATTATTCTATATTTTCTTCATTTCTCTTCCTTTTCTAGATTATTCTATATTTTCTTCATTTCTCTTCCTTTTCTAGATTATTCTATATTTTCTTCATTTCTCTTCCTTTTCTAGATTATTCTATATTTTCTTCATTTCTCTTCCTTTTCTTGATTATTTGGTTGTTGTTTTTTTCTTGGTTTTGTTCATTTCTCAGTCAGTGTGTGTTTGGACTTTCCTCCACTACAATGCACAGGTGACCTCAACCCAAGACGTACACAGCAGAAGAAGACACAAAAGGCTCATAAAAGATGAAAAAGGAAGAGAATGGGCGGAGTTAGGGTTAGGAGGAGGGCCAGGAGGTGGGGCTAACCTTGACTGGCAGTTTGGTTGTCATGGTGACCTCCAGCCGACCAGGTGTCTGTGTTCAGGGCTCGTCTGTTCTCCTTCCTACTGTTCTTCCCTCTGTCCTCATTCTCCCTGCCCCACCTGCCCCCCCCGTCCCTCCTGTCTCCTCCCTGTCCCCCCTGTCCCCCCTGTCCCCCCTTCCCCCCACCCCTCTGTCCCTCCTTTCTCTTCTTTGTCCCCCCGGCCCCTCCGTCCCTCCTCTCTCCTCCCTGTCCCCCCTGTCCTTCCTGTCTCCTCCCTGTTCCCCCTGCCCCCCATCCCTCCTGTCTCCTCCCTGTCCCCCCTGCCCCTCCGTCCCTCCTCTCTCCTCCCTGTCCCCCCTGCTCCTCTGTCCCTCCTCTCTCCTCCCCGTCCCCCCTGCCCCCCTGTCCTTCCTGTCTCCTCCCTGTCCCCCCTGCCCCTCCGTCCCTCCTCTCTCCTCCCTGTCCCCCCTGCTCCTCTTTCCCTCCTCTCTCCTCCCCGTCCCCCCTGCCCCCCTGTCCTTCCTGTCTCCTCCCTGTTCCCCCTGCCCCCCCATCCCTCCTGTCTCCTCCCTGTCCCCCCTGCCCTCCCGTCCCTCCTGTCTCCTCCCTGTCCCCCCTGCCCCTCCGTCCCTCCCCTCTCCTCCCTGTCCCCCCATCCCTCCTGTTTCCTCCCTGTTCCCCCTGCCCCCCGTCTCCCTCTCCCCCCCACATGTCCTCCCTGTCCCCCCAACTCCCCCCCTCTCCCCTTGTCTCCCCCTTACCCTTCCATCCCCTGTCTCCT
Organism: Sphaeramia orbicularis; assembly: GCF_902148855.1. Taxonomy (NCBI): domain Eukaryota; kingdom Metazoa; phylum Chordata; class Actinopteri; order Kurtiformes; family Apogonidae; genus Sphaeramia; species Sphaeramia orbicularis. Next base: position 54,413,119 of record NC_043973.1, on the reverse strand, counting down.
CCCTGTCCACCCATCTCCCCTTTTTTCCCCCCAATTCCCCTTGTTCCCATCTCTCCCCTGTCCCCCCATTTCCCCATCTCCCCCCTCCCACTGTATCTCCCCTGTCCCCCTGTCTCCCCTTGTCCTTCCCATCTCCCCCATCTCCCCTTGTTTCCCCCATCCTACCTGTCTCTCCCCCATCCCCCGTCTCCCCTTGTCCTTCCCGTCTCCCCTTGTTTCCCCTGTCTTCCCCATCTCTCCCCCATCCCCCTGTCTCCCCTTATTTCCCCCCTGTCTCTCCCCCCATCCTCCCCGTCTCTCCCCCATCCCCCTGTCTTCCCTTGTTTCCCCCCTGTCTCTCTCCCCATCCTCCCTGTCTCCCCCCATCCCCCCTGTATCTCCCCTCTCCCCCTGTCTCTCCTTGTTTCCGTCTCCCCCCGTCCCCCCTCCTCTGTCCCTGCTGGGTTCAGTCTTTGCATTATAAGTTCTTTCTTTCAGAGCTGAGGACGCTGAGGTAGGCTTCCACTCTGACTTCCTGTCTCTCACACTTTCGTTGCGTGTCTTTGTCGTCATGTTGCGTCACATGTCGTCGCCGCTGCCCCCACCGCTTTGCACTTGGACGTGGACGATGTAGAGGGTTTAGTCCCCGTGTCAGAGTTTGTAAAGACAGTTCATCAGATGCAGTTTGTCGTGGTCTGTGCATGGTAACAGCGTAAGAATTTCAATGAGCTCCGTCTGGTCCGAGGTCACTGAGGTTCCCTGGGTTTGTCCAGAAGGTTCCGTCTGTTCCTGGTCTTTTCCGTTTGTTCTGTCCTGCTCTGCGTCTTAGTCCTGTAGGTTAGTTATTGGTGGTTATCTGCTGAGTCACTGTCCTCTGGTTCTGGTGTCTGTGAACTATAACCTAGACCAGAACTGGACAGTGGTCAGTGGTTCAAACCACATCAAAGGAATGTTTGATTGGATGACAGCCAATCCCAAACATCTGGAGGACATGACATCTGACACCTCAGTGGTCCAGCTTTGACTCGTATCTGCTGTTTATTCATCATCATGGTTCTCCTCGTCCTTCAGGGTCCATCACTTCACCTTTACCTGCTCAACCTACATCTGACCTCTGACCTTTGACCAGTAGAGCCATGAGCCTCCATCAGAGCTCGGTGGGTCCTGGAGACACCCTCAGTGTGTCAGCGGTGAGTCCTGTCATTAACCAATCAACGAGTCCCATCATTAGCCAATCAATGAGTTCCATCATTAACCAATCAATGAGTCCCATCATTAGCCAATCAATGAGTCCCATCATTAGCCAATCAATGAGTTCCATCATTAACCAATCAATGAGTCCCATCATTAGCCAATCAATGAGTCCCATCATTAGCCAATCAATGAGTTCCATCATTAACCAATCAATGAGTCCCATCATTAACCAATCAATGAGTCCCATCACTAACCAATCATTGAGTCCCATTATTAACCAATCAATGAGTCCCATTATTAACCAATCAATGAGTCCCATTATTAACCAATCAATGAGTCCCATTATTAACCAATCAATGAGTCCTATCACTAACCAATCAATGAGTCCCATTATTAACCAATCAATGAGTCCCATTATTAACCAATCAATGAATTTCATTATTAACCGATCAATGAGTTCCATCATTAACCAATCAATGAGTCCCATTATTAACCAATCAATGAGTCCCAGCATTAACCAATCAATGAGTCCCATCATTAACCAATCAATGAGTCCCATCACTAACCAATCAATGTGATTTTTTAGAAGTTCTAGTTCTGGGACGTTGTTACCATGGTAACCTCTGGCTGACATGTGGGGTTAAAATGCTCTGACCTCTATCCACTACCCTAGACTCTGGCTCCGCCCCCTCCTTGCTGCCACAGCGATGATGAGGATGAGGACCTGAACAAGGCGCTGGGCATCGAGTGTTTACAGCAGATCCTTCATCCAGCGTGTCGCAGCCCACCTGAGAAACACCGAGTGTACGACGAGCACGACATTGAAGGTTTGAGATGGTAGAAGTTCTAAAGCTCCTGGTTCTGAGGGTTCTGGACTGAGGTTTAGGGAAAAAAGTTCTACTGGGCTTAACCACTCACTGACATCAACCTGGTCTTTGTGCAGAACACCGTCACTCGTCTGTCCACGTCCATCAGCCGCTGTCCAAAGTCACCGACAGCAGGAGGAAGAGGACCAATGAGGGCAGGAGGGAGAGCCGACGGGGCTCCAACCCCACTGCTGCCGCCACCATAGAAGAAGACCAGGAGGACGAGGGCTGTGATCAGGGAGGATCAGACAGTCGGAGGGACGGCCAAACACCTGGACGGTGGGCAGCAGCTTCACCAAAATCCAATTATACACAACTGGTCCGTATCTACAGAGTCCAGCTAACACCTGTAACTCCTCCCCTTCACAGTGGCCCGCCCTCCATCTCCACCAATCATAATGGGCTCTCACCAGTGACCATAGGCATCACTGCTGACGACACAGAGGAGAATGAAACTCTGACATCTGTCGACCTGGACGGCATCAAGAGTCAGTAACAACACATTACATACATGCTAAATACATACATGCTACATGGCTAATGCATACATGCTAAATACATACATGCTACATGCCTAATACATACATGTTACATCCTAAATACATACATGCTACATGCCTAATACATACATGTTACATCCTAAATACATACATGCTTCATGCTAAATACATACATGCTCTACTCATACATAGGACATACACAGGGCATCTATCTGTTGTGTGATTTCAGGGATTTTTTTTTTCATATAATAATGAATATAATTCATAATGAATGCATTAAAATAAAGCCTGGGTGTAAAATCTAAAGGGTGGAGGGTCCAGATGTCAATGTTGACATGTGGGTGGAGACCAGGTCCAGGTTGTGAAAGCACGCTGGCGTTGGTCACATGATGATCTGTGTCTCTGACAAACATCAAACTGAAGGAATTTGGATCATGAAAGAGTTTTCTGTCGTCATGTGACCTGAACACAATGCGGTCATCCTACACAGGGAACCAGCTCCGCCCACTGGTCACAGCAGCCAATGACCTATTGTTAGTGTTTATGGGGTTCTGGTTCTGGTTCTGGCTGTTGACTCAGAGGGCCACAGCTCTGTTCTACTTTAGATCAAACACCTCAGCTTCTGTTTTTATGACCGCCTGACCTCCAACCTCAGTGAGTATCTACCTGTTTCTACTGTGATTCCACTGATTGGATCTGGGAGCAGACTCACTTGCAGAGGCTTTTATTGTGGAGGAGGTTTAATGAGACTCACCTGTGGAGGCCTTTATTATGGAGGAGGTTTAGTGAGACTCACTTATGGAGGCTTTTATTGTGGAGGAGGTTTAATAACACTCACCTGTGGAGGCTTTTATTGTGGAGGAGGTTTAATGAGACTCACTTGTGGAGGCTTTTATTGTAGAGGAGGTTTAATAACACTCAACTGTGGAGGCTTTTATTGTGGAGGAGGTTTAATGAGACTCACTTGTGGAGGCTTTTATTGTGGAGGAGGTTTAATGAGACTCACCTGTGGAGGCTTTTATTGTGGAGGAGGTTTAATAACACTCACCTGTGGAGGCTTTTATTGTGGAGGAGGTCTAAAAACACTCACCTGTGGAGGCTTTTATTGTGGAGGAGGTTTAGTAATACTTACCTGTGGAGGCTTTTATTGTGGAAGAGGTTTTAAAAAACTCACCTGTGGAGGCTTTTATTGTGGAGGAGGTTTAATAAAACTCACCTGTGGAGGCTTTTATTGTGGAGGAGGTTTAATAAAACTCACCTGTGGAGGCTTTTTTTGTGGAGGAGGTTTAAAAACACTTACCTGTGGAGGCTTTTATTGTGGAGGAGGTTAGGGTTAGGGTTAATGGTTAATGGTCAAAGTTAATGGTTAATGATTAGGATTAACAGTTAAGGTTAATGGTTAATGTTAATGGTTAATGGTTAGGGTTAATGGTTAATGGTCAAAGTTAATGGTTAATGTTAATGGTTAATGTTTAGGGTTAATGGTTAATGGTCAAAGTTAATGGTTAATGTTAATGGTTAATGATTAGGGTTAACGGTTAAGGTTAATGGTTGATGGTTAATGTTAATGTTAATGGTTAATGGTTAGGGTTAATGTTAATGGTATTTTTGTTTAGGGTAAATGGTTAGTGGTTAAGGTTAATGGTTAGGGTTAATGGTTAGGATTAGTAGTATTTTTGATTAGGGTTAAGGGTTATTGGCTAGGGTTAATGGTTAAGGTTAATGGTTAGGGTTAATGGTTAGGATTAATGGTATTTTTGTTTAGGGTTAATGGTGAATGGTCAGGGTTAATGGTAATTTTGGTTGGGGTTAATGGTTAATGATTAAGGTTAATGATTAATGCTTAGGGTTGATGGTAATTTTGGTTAGGGTTAATGGTTAGGGTTAATGGTATTTTTGTTATGGTTAATGGTTAATGGTTAGGATTAATAGCATTTTTGGTTAGTGTTAATGGTTAGGATTAATGGCATTTTTGGTTAGGGTTAATAGTTAATGGTTAGGGTTAATGGTGTTTTTGGTTAGGATTAATGGTAAGGGTTAATGGTTAGGGTTAATGGTGTTTTTGGTTAGGGTTAATGGTAAGGGTTAATGGTTAATGGTTTAGGGTTAATGGTGTTTTTGGTTAGGGTTAATGGTTAGGGTTAATGGTGTTTTTGGTTAGGGTTAATGGTTAGGGTTGATGGTTAATGGTTAGGGTTAATGGTTAGGGTTAATGGTAAGGGTTAATGGTTAGGTTTGATAGTTAACGGTTAGGGTTAATGGTGTTTTTGGTTAGGGTTAATGGTTAGGGTTAATGATGTTTTTGGTTAGGGTTAATGGTTAGGGTTGATGGTTAATGGTAAGGGTTAATGGTTAGGTTTGATAGTTAACGGTTAGGGTTAATGGTGTTTTTGGTTAGGGTTAATGGTTAGGGTTAATGGTGTTTTTGGTTAGGGTTAATGGTTAGGTTTGATAGTTAATGGTTAGGGTTAACGGTGTTTTTGGTTAGGGTTAATGGTTAGGGTTAATGGTGTTTTTGGTTAGGGTTAATGGTTAGGGTTAATGGTGTTTTTGGTTAGGGTTAATGGTTAGGGTTAATGGTGTTTTTGGTTAGGGTTAATGGTTAGGTTTGATAGTTAACGGTTAGGGTTAATGGTGTTTTTGGTTAGGGTTAATGGTTAGGGTTAATGGTGTTTTTGGTTAGGGTTAATGGTTAGGGTTAATGGTGTTTTTGGTTAGGGTTAATGGTTAGGGTTGATGGTTAATGGTTAGGGTTAATGGTTAGGATTAATGGTTAATGGTTAGGGTTAATGGTTAGGGTTAATGGTAAGGGTTAATGGTTAGGTTTGATAGTTAACGGTTAGGGTTAATGGTGTTTTTGGTTAGGGTTAATGGTTAGGTTTGATAGTTAATGGTTAGGGTTAACGGTGTTTTTGGTTAGGGTTAATGGTTAGGGTTAATGGTGTTTTTGGTTAGGGTTAATGGTTAGGGTTAATGGTGTTTTTGGTTAGGGTTAATGGTTAGGTTTGATAGTTAACGGTTAGGGTTAATGGTGTTTTTGGTTAGGGTTAATGGTTAGGGTTAATGGTGTTTTTGGTTAGGGTTAATGGTTAGGGTTAATGGTGTTTTTGGTTAGGGTTAATGGTTAGGGTTGATGGTTAATGGTTAGGGTTAATGGTTAGGATTAATGGTTAATGGTTAGGGTTAATGGTAAGGGTTAATGGTTAGGTTTGATAGTTAACGGTTAGGGTTAATGGTGTTTTTGGTTAGGGTTAATGGTTAGGTTTGATAGTTAATGGTTAGGGTTAACGGTTAGGGTTAATGGTATTTTTGGTTCGTTTCGAAGAGAACTGATTCAAGTAACAGGCGTTGTTGACAGTGAGTGCAGCCAGAGGGCAGTGGTCAGCTGATCCCCAAGGCCGGACTGTGATTGGCTCATCCTGAAGGGTTTTTCCAGAAACATGAGACTCAGACACAATCCCCCATTTGTGTTCAAAGTCATTAGTTCAGTGTCATTTTACTGATGCTTTAACAAAGTTTAACTGCACAAAGTTCCCACGAGAAAACAGTGGAGTTTAGAAGATCTGACTCAGAATGAACAAAAACAACAACAACATGGACAAAAATAAAAACAAAATGAACAAAAAAAACCAACAACAACATGGACAAAAATAACGACAACAACATGGACTAAAATAAAAACAAAATTAACAAAAACAACAAACAACATGAACAAAAACAACAACATGAACAAAAACAACAAACAACAAAATTGACAAAAACAACAAAAACAACATGGACAAAAATAACAACAAAATGAACAACAACTAAGAACATGATCAAACAGTGGACCAATGGCCCTGTAGCTTACCGGCCAAATTAAAAGCTTTGGGAAATGTATCTAGATGCCATTTATTCTCACCCAGTTCTGTGTATTTATTCTATTACAGAAATAGTCCATGTTTTACTCATATTCCAATCAGATCTGTAAAAAATTCAAATTCCAACTTGATATCATTGATACTGGTTTATTGTATCAGTCCACTTCCTATCTCTTATAATGGGAACATTTTTCAAAGTCGCACCAAATCCCGAATCAGATCCAGATCAAAATAATTTCAATACCTTGTGCTGACGTCATCATAAAGAAGTTGTATACCAAGTTTGAAGTCAATCGGAACTGTAGTTTCAGAGAAGAAGACAATTGAATGTTTTGTAACAGACGACAGACGACGACAACGACAGACACCGCATGAAGACAGTAGCTTACAGCCTGTCGGCCAGTAAGCTAAAAACTGGGCATGAATCAAAATAATACGGAACAAAATGGACAAAAATGCAAAGAAACAAATGATCAAAAACAATTAAGAAAAGACTCAAACACATGCTCAAAACTAAAAATATGCAACGCAATGAATCAGAACACTGAATTGGTCAGTTGTGGTGAAGAAGGAGCTGAGCTGAGAGGTGAAGCTCGCGATTTACCGGTCAATCTACGTTCCTACCCTCACCTATGGTCATGAGCTTTGGGTCATGACCAAAAGACAAGATCCCGGATACAAGCGGTCGAAATGAGTTTCCTCCGCAGGGTGGCTGGGCGCACCCTTAGGGATAGGGTGAGGAGCTCAGTCACCAGGGAGGAGCTCGGAGTAGAACCGCTGCTCCTCCACATCGAGAGGGGCCAGCTGAGGTGGCTCGGGCATCTGTTTCAGATGCCTCCTGGACGCCTCCCTGGGGAGGTGTTCCGGGCATGTCCCACCGGGAGGAGACCTCGGGGAAGACCTAGGACATGCTGGAGAGACTGTGTCTCTCGGCTGGCCTGGGAACGCCTCAGGGTCCCCCCGGAAGAGCTGGAGGAGGTGTCTGGGGAGAGGGAAGTCTGGGCATCCCTGCTTAGACTGTTACCCCCGCAACCCGGCTCCGGATAAGCAGTGGATAATGGATAGATGGGTGGATGGATGGATGGATCAGAACGACCAGGGTTCTCTGCAGGTTTTCTGCTGGTTCTCTCTTGGTTCTCTGTTGGTTCTCTGCTGGTTCTCTTCTGGTTCTCTGTTGGTTCTCTGCTGGTTCTTTGCAGGTTCTCTACTGGTTCTCTGTTGGTTCTCTGCTGGTTTTCTGCTGGTTCTCTGCAGGTTCCCTGCTTGTTCTCTGCAGGTTCTCTGTTGCTTCTCTGCTGGTTCTCTGCAGGTTCTCTGCTGGTTCTCTGCAAGTTCTCTGCTGGTACTCTGCAAGTTTTCTGCTGGTTCTATGTAGGTTCTCTGCTGGTTCTCTGTTGGTCCTCTGCTGGTTCTTCGCTGGTTCTCTGCAGGTTCTCTTTTGGATCTCTGCTGGTTCCATGCAGATTCTCTGCTGGTTCTCTGTTGGTTCTCTGCTGGTTCTCTGCTGGTTCTTTGCAGGTTCTCTACTGGTTCTCTGTAGGTTCTCTGCTGGTTCTCTGTTGGTTCTCTGCAGGTTCTCTTTTGGATCTCTGCTGGTTCTATGCAGATTCTCTGCTGGTTCTCTGTTGGTTCTCTGTTGGTCCTCTGCTGGTTCTTCGCTGGTTCTCTGCAGGTTCTCTTTTGGATCTCTACTGGTTCTCTGTAGGTTCTCTGCTGGTTCTCTGCAGGTTCTCTGCTGGTTCTCTGCACGTTCTCTGCTGGTTCTCTGTTAGTTCTTTGCTGGTTCTTTGCAGGTTCTCTGCTGGTTCTTTGCTGGTTGTCTGTTAGTTCTTTGCTGGTTCTCTGTTAGTTCTTTGCTGGTTCTCTGCAGGTTCTCTGCTGGTTGTCTGTTAGTTCTGTGCTGGTTCTCTGCAGGTTCTATGCAGGTTCTCTGCTGGTTCCCTGTTAGTTCTTTGCAGGTTCTCTGCTGGTTCTATGCAGGTTCTCTGTTGGTTCTGTGCAGGTTCTATGCAGGTTATCTGCTGGTTCTCTGTTAGTTCTTTGCTGGTTCTCTGCAGGTTCTCTGCTGGTTCTCTGCAGATTCTCTGCTGGTTCTCTGTCAGTTCTTTGCAGGTTCTTTGCTGGTTCTCTGCTGGTTCTATGCAGGTTCTCTGTTGGTTCTCTGCTGGTTCTTTGCCCACATGTGAATGTACACATTCATGTATATGTCATCACCCTTGACGACCTAGTGTTAGGTGTAAGCCCCACCCCCTCTGGAAGATGTAACGGCTTCAGGAAATGAAGGAATGAATGAAACATCATCAAAAAATAAAATATAAATAAAAAACTGGATTCAGGAAATGAGGGTGGGAGGTGGGTGACCTCTGACCTTTGACCCCTTCTGACCTCAGGTCACAGGTTGGATGATGTTCCAGCCGTTCGGCGTCACCTGGTGAGGCGGAGCTCCAGAGGACCAATCACTTACGTCGCCAAAGATCAGAAAGAGGCTCTAAGTGTCTGGACACACCTTCAGCCAGACCGGACCCCTCATGAGGTCAGGGGGCAGAGCTAACTTTCATCGTGTCATCTTTCATTACCTCCGCCAAGGAGGTTATGTTTTTGCCAGGGTTTGTTTGTTTGTTTGTTTGTTTGTTTGTTTGTTTGTTTGTCTGTTTGTTTGTCTGTCCGTTAGTGTGCAACATAACTCAAAAAGTTATGGACAGATTTGGATGAAATTTTCAGGGTTTGTTGGAAATGGGATAAGGAAGAAATGATAAAATTTTGGTGGTGATCGGGGGTGGGGGGGCCCACTGATCAGCCTTGGCGGAGGTCTGCGCTCTCCAAATGCTTCTAGTTTCATTATTGTTTTGTTACATTTTATTACGTTTTGCATTGTTTTCATTAGTTTATTTTTGTCATGTTACATTGTGTTAAATTTGATTTACATTTTACATTTGTTTTGTTTTTTCCAATGCTCAGGTTTTGTCTTTTCCGCCCTTTTTGTTATGTCACATGACTTTTTATTTCATTGTGTTCAAAGGCATAAGATACATAAAACACATCAAGTTTATTTTTACAGATTTTGGTTTAATGTCATGAATCAAATGACAACTAAGATGACAAAACCAGACGAAAAGGGCCTTTGATTTCCTGGATTATTGGACCAGTTTGAATTTGAATGGTGAAAACTGATCACATATGTTTTTGTTGGTTTCCATTGCTTCGTTGGAAACCGTTTGGGGACGGTTTACTTTCCAACAGAGTCCAGGTGTTCAGGGTTTCATCATCAGAGTGAAGGGATTCCCGATGAAAGACCAGGCGTCCAAAATGAGGCTGAAAGACGAGACCACAGTTTATCCACAGTAATCCAGCTTCTGTTGTCCACTGGATCAGGTCCTAATGGATCAGGTCTTAATGAGGAGGGGGAGTCTGGCAGGTAGATGTAAACTCAGGGTCCAGTCTTGGTCAGTTTAGTGCATCTGGGTCTCTGTCCGGGTCTGGGTCTCTGTCTAGGTCTGGGTCTGTTTCTGGGTCTGGGTCTCTGTCTCTGTCCGGGTCTCTGTCTGGGTCTGGGTCTCTGTCTCTGTCCGGGTCTCTGTCTCTGCCTGGGTCTGGGTCTCTGTCTCTGTCCGGGTCTCTGTCTCTGCCTGGGTCTGGTTTTGGGTCTCTGTCTCTGTCTGGGTCTCTTTCCAG